>NW_013952420.1:1285905-1288398 GCF_001266775.1 Austrofundulus limnaeus
TGTTAGGGGTGTGGTTTTACCTTGGGTGTGTGCGCGCGAGAGTTGAAATGAGAGAGAGAGCGTGAGTTTCGGTGATTTTGGATGTGAGCCACGGCCGAGACTGCTCGGAGTTTGTAGACCTGTTCCCTACAAAAAAATAAATAAAAGAACGCTGGTGAGTGCAAACCGTCTGGTGCTTGAGTCGATGCGCAGTCGTTACAATATCTTACCTGTCGTAGCTCTAGAGAAGTAGTCAACTTATTAGTTCTGATCAAGCTAACAGCTATATTGCAATGCTACATTCAATTCAATGTTGTCCATATGTGATCTGTACTTGTTTTTTTACAAGACAGTCTGAACCTGACAAATATGTTTTTTGTTTTGTTTTTTAATAGAACCTAATCTTTTGCATAAATTGGAGCTTGAAGTTTTTCAAAGCAACTAGTCTAAATGGTCATACCGTATATTGCTCATCCAGTGACGTAAAAAAATAAAGAAATGTGTGTCCACACATGCATTTTTTTAATCCAGTGTCACCGGACCTGCTCCGTAGTATCAGTCCAAATACTGATATTAGTGTTACGGATGTCATGCAGTTTAAAAATTGGAACTTTGCAAATCTTCAGCTGGACTTTTTTAAACTTTCTAGATTTGTAATGTCTTGGATGACTGAGACATATTTATATCCTTAATGACCACGCAAAAAAAAAAAAAAAAAAAAAAAACAGCAGCAAGATGGAGTCCAAGTGGAGTCAATACCAAATGACAAATATTTTATAAACATTTACACTGCTGTCAATTTCTCATTGTATGAGTATTGTGGCAGATACGTTGTCGGCATGATTAGCGGGAGAGTACTCTGCACCAGGCATCAAAAGTGCTACAGCTAGCTGCTGCTGCTATATCTGCTAGCAAATGACCACAAATGTCCATGTATGCAATGCAGAAGAGTCCACATTAAGATTTATAAAACTGTTATCTCTTTTTGAAGTAGCAGTTGTTTGAAGATGGCAGCAATACACTTAGCTGTTTAATCTGTTAGCTTGTTAAAGGCACAGTGTGTAGGATGTTGCCAATTCTTTTAGCCGAAATTGAGATAATCACTAATGACAATAATAAAAAACATGTCTAATCATTGCAGACAAAGACCTTGTTTTATTATTTTTACCTTATAAAAAGCTGTTTATATCTCCACCGGCCGCGGGTCGCCACACCGGCAGCCGCCATCTTGTCTACGAAGGCTCATGAAGGACAAACTGCGGTGGCGGCGTCAAAAACGGTTTTAGTTGTAATACTATAAATGTAATATTTGTTGTCTGTCATTGTAGCTGGGATKATTTTACTTATTAAAGCTCATAATCTTACCACTTGAAACATCACTAGCCCTGAAGCTGCTGGTAGACATCGCGGTTGGAATTATCAAAGGTTTTTGACACCTGAGAGACACTGTAGCAACTCCTTTGTGTTTGGAAGCGGGGGGTGGGGGTGGGGGGAGGACCAGGGAGGATGATTCAACCACTCAACCACTAGATGTCGCTGAAAACAACAAATCCTACACACTGTTCCTTTCAACTCAGAAAAAAAAAACTTTTTTTCCTGACTGAGGTTGTTCAAAAGCATTTTTACAACAGATGTAAATTATTCATAAGCTTTTCACAGAATCTCAAAAGATCCTTTTAATCCTTTTTTTAGTTTGTGTGCTCAAAATGATTCCATGACCAGGAGTTAAAAAAAAACATTTAGAAAAAGAGGAAAACAGATCATTGCTCACATGTTGTCACAATGAATTGATAGGGAAAAAAAAATCAGTTGAAACTTTACATACCATTCATAGCATCTGTTTGATTTGTGTTGCAGATGGAAGAAAAATTAAAAAAAGACTTGGCATGAAACATTCAGCGAGTGTCTGAGCTGAAAGCATTTTATTGGTGGGAAACAGAGCAGACTCCCTCGGGTTTGTCACGGACTCAAAGCATCTTCACTTTCATTGAGTTATACACACCAAGCCAGAGTCTGTCAGGCTCACATTAACTTTCTGAACCATCTATAAAGGGAAATCTTATTGTATCGCGGCTGTGTTAAGACTCAGCTGAAAGATGGATGCGTGCTGTTGTGAGTAAAGTAAGAAGTATGCGGGAAGTGCTGGGGATGAACTCGGAATGGATCCTGAGGTAGGATTTGCTCTTCCCTGAAAGTTTTATGACGCAGGTTTTATCTTCCATTTAAGCTTCAGCAAACCACAGCTCTGGGCCTCCTCCTGCCTCCCTGTGTAATCCATTTGACTTTACTGCTGCTTTTCAAATCTCTTCATTTTCATCAGTTAAATAGCTGGACTGCTTTCTGTTGTAATCCCAGTTTAATCACCAGCTTAAATGTTGCAGGGCTAATCAGTCAGCTTTGAGCAAGAATGAAGATCTGTTTTCTTTGAATGGGAAAACAGATGCTCAGGGACTCACTGTCCCTTTCACTGTGACACACACACACACACACACACACACACACACACACACACAC
>NW_013952420.1:1288438-1292044 GCF_001266775.1 Austrofundulus limnaeus
CACACACACACACACACACACACACACACACACACACACACACACACACACGAACCACTTCCCCCCACGTTAAAACAGCTCTTGAACTACTCAATCATCCCTCCTCTGCTAGAGACACAGATGTCTGCACCATGCAGGCTTTTGTCTCAGTCATGATTGTTCAGTTTTTTTTTTAGTAAAACAAAGGTGGTCAGTATCAGAGAAGAAATGTAGAAAACGTACTGTCTACATGCATTATTTAAAAGTGCCAATGAGTAAACACTGAAGCAGTTTGTGTCTGTTCTCATGACCTGAACTTTCAAAAATGAAAGAAAAAAACATTCAAGTTATAAATCAAAGCACGTGGTTTGATCAGGAATAGTGCGTGATGACTTTTGACTGAGGTACATTGAAAACATTGATGAAAATCTCTTTAAAAACTGCAAGAAAATTCCTAATATGACAATAGGAGCTTTAACATAGTCTTTGGAGCAGAAACGTAATTCAAAACTTAAACATAAAATTGAACTCTGTGTGACTGAAGTGGCTTTTTTTAGCTGTTTTTACACAATCACAGTTTCAACAGAATAGACGCTGTAAAGTTTAAGCTTTCTAAACTTTCCAGTGCAGGTCAAAAGTTTCTCTATTTCTTTTCACACAGCGCGTTTCTCACTACTCTACTCTTTTTCACCTGTCATATCTCTATAAAAAAAGTGGTGGGCTTATCACCTAACATTTAACAGCGGAACAATTTTTTTCTTTCAGCGACCAGAGTTTCAAAAGCAAATCAGGGGACATTTCAAGCTCAGAGATGAAACATAATATAACCATTTGTTATCAAAATGGAATGAAGAAACATGGACAAGTCGTTTCATTCTTTTTAATGAGACTTTGCTGGGATCGTCAAAAATGACGGAGGGGAGTTTCATTGACATATTTTATCTTCATGCTGCCTTTACTCCAGGAAGTACGTCTCATGCTGTCCATTTAGAGCCAATAATACAGACGTAAACATGAATATGATGAATATCAGGGGGAGGTTTAAACGGGGACAGGTCATCCAGATTGTCTCCAGAAATCAGGGATGTTTTCATTAACTTTAAAGAAAAAGTTAGCAAATCAATTAGCTTCTGCTAAAGGAGGTTTTGTTTGGTAACAGCTGACATCAGTGGGTTTGTGTCATTCCAATCAGTCTTCAGCTGGATGGAGATGTGAAACAGTGATTAGCTGTTAGCTTCTGCTAATTTTTACTTGCCCATCACCACATAAGCTACACCATGGGATGAAAAAAAAAGGAAAACAAACAAAAAAATTTTTTAAAAGTAACCATCAGAGTCCTCCGCCATTCTTGGTTTTTAGGAATTTTCGACTTTTTGCCTGCACCTAGTTGTTAGTTGAGCCTAACCTTTTAGTCTGAGTTTCTGTCTGCCTGTTTCTAAATTTGCTGTCAGAGGGTGACAGGCACAGGTGTGGTTACCATCGAGCCACTGGCAGCAGCTTTAACATTTCTTTTGACCTTAGTTGTTTTTACACTTCTTACATCAAACTTTTGGCACGTTTTCTTAGCATTTGAACCCTTCAATATCTCTTCAGAAATCGTCTGAGATGAAGCTGCTGCTTTGGTTCTGGGTCTGCTGGAGGTTGTTTTTTTTTAAGAAAACTCGTTCCTTCACTATCAAGTTTTCTCAGGATGAACAAGTCCATGAAAATTAATTTCTGGTGTCCTTAACTTACAATTTACTAATTGTCATTTTGTAATATCCTGATTCTGACTTTCTTTTAATAATAGTGAATTCAATTGCACATTTTCATCTGAATTGGATCTGAATGTGCTACTTCAGTGTCCTGTGATGATTTGTGCTGTAAAGCACTAAATATTGGTTTGAATCTGAAAATGACAATTTTTCAGCATGTTAGCGTAGAGAAAATGATTTGTTTTTAGTTGTTATCTGCTCTAACAGCCCTCCCCACATGCCATAAAACACTCAGAACTCGACCCAACAGTGCAACAGGGAGGCATGAAAGACACGTTACTCTTTCCTCTCCTGCTTGTTCTGCTCCAGATATCAACAGAGCTGAAAAAAAACTTTGAAGATTCTTTAAGCTGGCAGGGATTTTACCCCCACAAAACAGGCCTGTGCAGACAAAGATACGCATTTCTTAAATATTGCTGCACTTAAACAAGTTTTTCTTTTTTATATATTTAACTGTGGAGATTTTGTTTTACTTTAGTCAGAATCAGAATCAGCTTTATTGGCCAAGTGTGTTGACATACACAAGGAATTTGTTTCTGGCAGATGATGTCTCTCCAATACACGTACATACAATATACAATATGCACAGTAACGGAAGCACAGCATAAGACATAAACATTATAGTCAGTAAGCGTACACGGGGTGAGTGTGTGGTCAAAAGGGGGGGTCAGGCACTAGTTAGCAGGTCTAGTGTTTGGGATTGTTCATCAGGGAGATTGCCTGAGGGAAGAAGCTGTTTTTGTGTTTGGATGTTTTTGGGCATGAGGCTCCATGCCGCCTGCTGGAGGGGAGAAGCTGAAAAAGGCTATGTACTGGATGTGTGTAGAGTCTGACATGATTTTCTCTGCCCATTTCCTGAGGTATACAGGTCCTGAAGCATGGGAGGGGAGCACCAACGACTCACTCAGCTGATCTGCTTGTTCGTTGCAGTCGGTTCTTGTCCTGCTGGGTGGCTGCTCCGAACCAGACTGTGATGGATGTGCACAGGACAGATTTTGTGATTCTATGACCGCTCTGTAGAACTGGATCAGCATCTCCTGCGGCAGACCCAGCTTCCTTAGTTTCTGCAGGAAGTAGATCCTCTGTTGGGCTTTCTTGAGGATGGAGCTGATGTTGGTCTCCCACTTCAGGTCTTGGGATGTGATGGTTCCCAGAAACTTGAAGTTTTCTGCAATGGATACCGGGTTGCCAGATGTTGTTAGAGTGAGTCGTTCGGGGTGTTTCCTGAAGTTTACTGTCATCATTTTTTATAAACACCATGGTGTTTCACATTGTTGATATAATAGGATGTTTTGTTTGCTTTTTTCCTCATTTTCTCATTTTTAGTTTTTTTGGGTTGCGCCTCCTCATGATGTCTTCATGAGGATGATCCTTGCTCTGTGCAGGGTCTGTGGTTGCATGACCCAGAGCACCTGTTCTCCATCCATCCATTCATCCATTTTCTGTACACGCTTCTTCTTTTTCAGGGTTGCGTGGATCACTGGTGCCCATATCCAGCAGTCACAGTGCGAGGGGCGGGGTACACCCTGGACAGGTCGCAAGTCCATCACAGGGCCACACATAGAGACAAACGAGACAAACAACCATTCACTCTCTCACTCACACCTAGAGACAATTTTGAGTTATCAGTTAGCCTAACAGTCATGTTTTTGGTCTGTGGGCAGGGGCGGAGCTTCTGGGGGGCTGGGAGGGCGGCACGCCCCCGGCCCGGGCCCCATGTTGGGGCTCAGAGTGAGCCTGGACCTTGTCAGGCCCAGAGGAAGATAGAACTTAACCCTCAATTTACACCATGCGGTTCTGCTCTGGTCCAACCTCTGCAGTAAGTATTCAGCTGTCATAATGAAGGACAGTATTTACACTGGCTCCTCATGAT
>NW_013952420.1:1293024-1299564 GCF_001266775.1 Austrofundulus limnaeus
ATATATATATATATATATGTATGTATGTAAAGCACAAACACAGTAACGTGTGAACAGAAAGAAAAACAGTTTGTTTTTAGCCAACAGTTCAAAAACTGAGTTAGTGATCATCATGATCAGAATCTGTGAATCGTCATTAGTTAGTGGCACTTATTCTGGCAGAAACACATAGTTGAAAAACACAGTATTTGCTGTAATAATCAACTGGAAGAACTTGAAATTAACAGGGAAAATTGTGTTTTTTTAAGTTCGGATGACAGTATGCCTGCACCGTATCAGCAGCTCAGTGTCTAGACTCCTTGACTGATGTCTCGATCTTTTTCGATCTCCTTCACACCTTTACCTTTTTGTAAGTTTTTCTGCCACATTTTGTTTTAGAAAGTATTTATAGTTTATCTGTTCGAGTCCTCTGTGTCTGCATTCTGGATACAATTCGCCCACTCACCTTAATAGAGTAGCAAGTGAGTCATCGTCCATCTCACTCTGTCCCCTGAATCCTCTGTCCTCACTCCACCTCCATGTCCTCTAATTGAATCCTCTTTGTATAGTTTTCCTGGCAGCTGCATCTCTATCATCATTCTATCAATATACCCACTGTCCCTCCTGTGGACATGTCCAAACCATCTCAATTTGTCCTCTCTGACTTGATCTCCCAGTTGTAGAACCTGTGCTGTACCTCTGATGATCTCATTCCAGTAGTCATTGTTACTCCCAAGAAGAACTTCAATACCTTCAGATCTGCAACTTCCAGTTCTGTCTTCTGTCTTTTTGTCTGTCTCCAAACCATACACCATGGTGTCATAACTAACATATTTCCTTTGACCTTTGCTGTCACCTGTTACAAATCACTCCAAACTTTTCTCCGCCCACTCCTTCCTCCCTGGACTCTCTTCTTCACTTTTTTACCACACACCCCGTGTTCCTGGATAGTTGACTCTAAGTATTTGAAGACTTTTGGGACATRTGCTCCTTGTAGCCTCGCCGTTCCACCTACCTTCCTCTCATTCTCACACACGTCCTCTGTCTCGCTGTGTGTCTGAATTTAATTTCTTTTATATCAAACGTGTACCTCCCCTTCTTAAATCTCCTCAAATCTTTCTGATCTTCATCCTCACTGACCTTTCCCACTTCCTGGTCCACTGTTTCTTTGACCTCTTGTCTTCTTTCTTGTTATTGTCTTCATTCATTAGCTTCTCAAGGTTTTCCTTTCATCTTCCCATCACACTCTTCTTGTCCATTAGAACGTTATATTTCTATCTTTGACAAGTCTAACCACCCACATGTTCTCCCAGCATGATCTCTCTGTCTCACCAGTTGATCAAAGTCCTTCTCTCCCTCCTTATGTCCACTCTTTTGTATAATTCACTCACACTTTTTGTTTTGTCTTTGCTACCTTTGTCTTTGCCCTACACATCTTATATTTCTGTCTGCTCTCTGTCCTCTCACTGTGGCTAACCTCTTCCTCTGTATAACTTCCTGCACTTCAATATTCCATCACCAGGTTTTCTTATCATTGTTTTCCCCATCTAGATGATACCAAGTACCTTCTTACCTGTCTCTCTAATCGCTATGGCCATTCCACTCCTCTTATTAAAATCCATCACTGGTTTCACCAACATGTCCATTCATGTCTGCGCCAATCACAACTCTCTCCTCCCTGGGAGTAATATCATTTCATCTAGATCCGTCCATTCTCCTCTAAGTCTCATCCAACAGTTTAACCAATGACAACATTCAACATCAGACCTGTTTTTCCCTTTAGTCACACCAACGTTTCCAACACTCTTTTCACCTCCATCCTTGTACACACTTTCATCAGGACCACCCCTGCATGAACACTGGGATGTAATTAAAAATGTGCTGCTGATGTGAACGTGCAATTAAGTTTTTAAGTGAAATTGCAACAACGCAGTGATTCTCCCTGACACAACTCGTTCCATCGTAGGCATCACTCTAATCCATGCGAGGAATTGATCGCAACAACACACACACACGCTCACACCACACCATTTTACACACTCACACACACACAGAGAAAACACACAGAAAGTCTGTCTTCCTTTGCTTTGTGGGCCCCAGCAGGTTGAAGAAGAAGCTGGAGGAAGGGGAGATGGGGGGATGGTGCAGGGAGTGGTTTAGCAGGATGTGAGGTGGGGTCTGTCAGGCAGCTGGTGTGTAAAGTAACCATAGAAACCTTTGTCTAGAATCAGCAAAACAGAAAGAGAATTTACTAAAGATGCAGACGGAAAAATTAGATTTTCCTTTTAAATTAATCAAACCCAATTACCTTTCATCTACATTGATTTCACGCAGTGCATTAAACATTGTTGTTGTAAAATATTGATATGGTATTTCATTTGATACACAAGTGGAAATCATTTGAAAGAAAAAAACATTTAAACCCTTTTTTCAATAACGCTTTAAAAGCAACCATCACGGAGTGAAATAGGACTTTTTATTGGTCCTTGATAAACTGATATTTTTGCTCACATAGATTAAAGAAGTGAAACGATTAGGATATCTTTTCATATGAAGCTTAAAAACCCTTATAATTTATGAGTGAAATGATGACTTTGATCAAAGCAAGTGGAACCTCCTTGCCTCAGTGTTATTTTGGCGCCATCTAGTGTTGAAAATGGGCAAATTCACAATCCTCAGTTTTACAGCACACTTCAGACAATATCTGAAATTCTCAATAAAAGTACATCATTAAAATGCAGACACTTATAGAAGTTGTCCAGGCATTCAGATTGTTTTATTCGGAGGAAAGTTTAAAGACATGATACAAAAAAACAAATAAAATAAAATGCAGAAATGTGGTGGACATACAACACTAACATGTGCGGAGTACAAAATATCACAATGAATTATGTACATCACAAAAATAAAACAAATACAAAGAGAAGCACTTTCAGCTAGATGAAAATTTGTACTTACATAACAATAATTAATAATAATCAATAAATAACAATAAAATACATCGGTTGGTTGCTGTCACAAAGCAGGATTTGCTGATTCGTAGCTGAATGATAATCTCTAACTTGTATGTTACAGGCACAACAACCAGATCCTTTACAGTAGCATAAGATACACTGTCACCTCATGTGTATCTTTTTGAATCGAGTGCCCTTTCCATTTCCCCTCTAAATCAGATAAAATCACATTCAAGTCAGTTCAGGGCATAAAAGCTGCAGAAAGACATTTCTTTGAAAACGTAAAGGTGTGTTCTTTAAGAAAACAGTGCTAAATGATGTTAACAATAAGTGGATATACGCTGCTGGCTCTGCAGTTGCTGTTTTTTTATAAAGACAAAGAAAAAAAGGAAATCTGAAACCCAAAAACATCTGTTTTCTCCAGCATCTGAGACAGACAAGTTCATTGAGGATATGCTAGAAAAGACAAGTAAACACCTGCAACAACAAATCTCTTCTGTCAGAGGGACAAAACACAAAATACCATCAGATCCATCATTTCTCTGGATATTTGTTACACTTCATCACATGACAAACAGGTATGGATATACAAAATGAGTTATATACAAACAAAACGATAAGCATACTGACCCCATTTGAGCTGCAGCTGATCAATATTCCATCTTATAATGTCGATGGAACAAAATCATAATTTTTTTTATGTATTATCTCTTGATATTGGTTTATTATTGTCCATATTTAGACTACAACTGTGTGATATCGCATGGTGGCTCAGTAGTGAGAGGTTTTTGTTCTAAAGCAAATAAAATACTGTACAATCAAACACAGAAAAGCCAGTAAAAGAGCCTGTAGACTTAAAGTTAAACAAGCTTGGCTGAAATGAAATTATAGCGTTCATTATTTTCATTTTTACATCAAGGAGAACATCACGTTTGTGTAAATTCAGTATTCCTGTCTCCATCCAGCATTGCTTGTTGGTTACAGCAGTAAACAAGCCGGTCTGTTTCATGTTCAGCCTCGGGGTTTTGTCGCTACATATCCCCCCATCTTGTGTTGGTACCAGACGCTTGGCATCTCAATAAGGAGCAGGAATACTACAATCTATTCCAAATTCTACTACTTTGTCGTGGATAATTGGTGAGAATGGTCATCTTACTGCTAACAAATCAACTTCCTCTCAATAAAGATCAGTCTAGTACTTTATCTACAACAACTCAGATCATGGCTCAAAGAAATCAACCTTACTCGAACACACCCATGCAGTTAATTCGTCCTCAAATGAAGTCTGTCGTGTTTTAGCAACTTAGAAGCCAAAGTAAGGTCACCACCTCACCTGTCTCCTCCCCCCACCCCCATCCTCTTCCTCTAATCTCTTTTGGCACGTCCTTTCCTCTTTCTCCTCCCAGAGTTCTCCTGGGGCTTCTCCTCTTTGCTCCCCATCAGCGTCGCTCCGTTCGCAGCTTTGTTGAAGCCGTTCAGGTTGCCGTTGGACAGGGCCTTCGCCGCCTTGGAGGAAGAGGAGGCATCGCGCCGCGCAGGCTGCTGGCGACGATAAGTCTGGTAGTAGAAGTTGCCGAACAAGACGATGAAGGTGATGGCATAGCAGATGAGGGAGTAGTGCATCCAGTGGGGGAAGTCGCAGTTGACGTAGAGGGAGAGGGCGGTGTGGCCGATGGTGATGTGGAACTGAATCTGAGACACAACAAAACAGAGAAACTGTTACCTTCATGTACTGCGGGACGGTAAGACATTTTAGTATTTGATTACTCACCATCTGGATGATGGTCAGGTACTTCTTCCACCACAGGTATTTTTGGATTTTAGGTCCGCAGGAGGCCAAGCCGTAATACAAATACATCAAGACGTGGATCAGTGCGTTCATGTGTGCACCAAAGAAGGCTGTAAAAAAAATGTAATACATTCATAACATTAATCCAACTTGCAATCCAAGTTTTATGCCAAGATCTTGTGTACGTTTGTTGGACCTCTGAGTGTGTGTTTGGGATGACCCTCAGCTGCTACCAGACCAAACTTAGGCTCAATGGGCCTCATGCAAGAACCGTTCGTACGCACAGATTTGTTCTTAAGTTGTGCGTACGAGTGATTTAGGAGAATTTGTGGCATTCACCAATGTTTTCGTATTCTAKGATTTTTTTCAGATARGAACAAAATTRACGAGTGGTCCAGACCTGTCGTATATTTTACGAGCAGTCAGTCTGCTGTTATCCAGACGGGTTTTCTTCCCTAATAACTTTATATTTCATTAGTTAGTTCGATGCGCAACGGTGTGGCTTCTGAATAAATGAAAATGATTTAACACAGTTGTTTATACTTTTAGCAGCTCTTTTTATTCCACAGCTGACCTGCTAAAAATGATAGATTTTCTTTTCTGGATCTCTGACAGACGGACTTCAATCTCTGAACTCGTAAAGTTCTTCATTTTAGTTTTCGCTGTCATTTTTCATGAATGAACACTTCCTTGTATCTGAGGCAGGAAACATAGCCTTATATGGTGTTTTTGGGGTGGTAACTATGCTAATCTCCTCTCGCGTGCACGAGCAGCTGGATAGAACAGGTGGAATTTACGCAGCTCATTTACGCACGTTTCCTGAAGATAGAAGAGTTTGTTGAATCTGACGTGACATGTTCGTACGAACCCTTTGTACGAACAAAAGTAAGAGAAATTTAGGATAAGAATAGGAAGATGTTCTTGCATGAGACCCAATATCTATAAAATTATCCCAGTGATAGACTGATAGAATGATTTTTTAAATTTGCTTAGATAAATCAAAAAAATCTCCTGAGCCACTAAATAAATCCTCTAAAAACAGAACTTTCAAGAAGTTAATGTTGGTCTACAAATGATTAACTTCTGGAGTCACTCCAATTGAAGATGGTTACCAGAGTTAATTTACATTAATCAACACAAAAAAATACAGTAGCTACACTTTGGGCAGTTTTGCCAACACTGAGTTTAATTTGATGTGATAGTAGCTGAGTCATCCCCTAGACATGCTGTTTGAGATGTGTTTTGATTTAATATACCACAGAGATATGTTAACAGTGTTGAAGCCTTGTTTTTTATCGATAGCATTTCATCAGTGGTGGGCACCAGCCCGCTAAAGCGCAAATCCGCTACTTGCGGACCTGAATATTTCATTTGCGCTTTAGCAGTCTTACTAATTTTTATAATTCATAAGCAAATTTGCGCTTTCTAACATTAAAATGCAGTACCGCTAGTAACTATTTATCTACCAGTCATCATTATCTTGAACAGCAGAAAGTAGGGCTGTCAATTAATCACAACACACATGATCTAACAGCACCCCTCCCAGATGTACACACTTATTGAGAAGGTATACATCCTTGCTGACTGTTGCTTTCGGTCAGGGTTCTGATTTCCCACAATGCTTTGTGTCTGCTTATGTAGCAGGAAGACAGTGTTTTTTTGTTTGTTTGTTTGTTTTTTAATTGAAAACATTTACAAACAAAATATGGCAAAAAACGTTACATTAAGATATCGGGCATTACAGGTTGAGTTATAAGTAACATAAAACACAGTATCAACCATAAGAAGGAAATAATAACTAAAATGAATGAATAAACT
>NW_013952420.1:1299574-1307951 GCF_001266775.1 Austrofundulus limnaeus
TTTTTATGTATTGATTTATTTTTGCTTTACAATAGGAGCTCCTTTTTAAAAAAAAGTTTAAACGCTGGAGCTCAATACTTGATGTAATTGGTCAAAGCAATCGGCCAACGGGGTTAGAGATGTAGAAATTATTTATGCTGATGAAGACTGACATCTAGTGGTCAGCTGGAGCAACTACATGGAAAACTTTAAAATCCAAGCTCTTATTTTGAAGGGAAGATAGTTTCCTGTACTCAGTGCTTTCGTTTCCCGTCACAAATCAAATCCGTCATGTACCCAGAATGCATCGCTTCAGTTTTCCAATAAACAGTTTTAAAATGACTTTATTGACGCTTCTTTAATGAAAAATCTACAACAAGCAAAAGAAAAAAAGACAAAGAAGCAGCCGAACTAGCAATCCTCAACAACTTTTTAAGTTTTACACCAGGAGCTAAAAGTCTGTTTCAGGAACTAACATCCCCAGCAATAAGCTGTAAAAGGGTGCGTACACTGCTAGTTGGCAGTGTTATGCATATGTTTTACATGAATTATTGCCATCTGGTAAGTGTCAAATTGAACATGTGCTTTAAAATTAGCTTCTGCTAGTCTTTTTATGGCATAAGTGCTTTTGAGGTTGTGGATCTAAATATTTACATGAGCACTTTAGATAAATGCGGATTTAATATTTGGATTAGTGCTGCCCACCACTGCTTTTCATATGTCTTATCAGGAGATAAAAGAGTGATTGTAACTGTAACTACCTGTGTGTCAGAAGCCATTGTTTTGTAGATCAAAAGGACAAAACCCGTTACCCACAATGCTAACATTTACTGAGGAACTTACACTGTCCTCCTGCCACCCATTTGATGCCGATCCACCAGAGCGTGAACATGCTGCAGTGGTGGTAGACGTGCAGGAAGGTCACCTGGTTGAATTTTTTCCTCAGGATGAAAAACACCGTGTCCAGATACTCAATGCCCTTAGAGACGAAATACCACCACAGTGCTCCTGCCATCTGGTTTTAAAACAATACGAGGGGTGGGTCAAACAGGGAGGGGCAGGTAAACAAACACAAAAAGAAAGCAAACATTAAAAAGGGATGAGGAGGAAACGAATACGCTGGAGTCAGATTTCTATCTTTAAATACAATCAGACGCGTCAGAGTCATCTGAGAACGGCGTCTTGCTGATTGGTGCGTCACTGCGTCATGGAGAAACGGGGAGGAAGGTGAAACTGAGCACCGATCTGATGTACAGGTCGCACTTTTTCTGATAACCACATAAATGAAAGCAGAGCCTGTTCCTAAAACCCGACAGTGAAGCTTCAGTGATAGGCTGGTACTTTGATAGCTCCGTCAAAGACCTGAATCTGTGTGCAAAAGTTAACAGAGGGGTTTGAATCCTTCATGAGGAGAGGTCATATCTGAGTTTATGATTTCCATAAGGTTGTGTGTATGTTTTCAATATGCTCACCCTGACTTCATTGGGGTCATCTGAATAGTCCACAGACTGACAAATGTAGCTGTATCTTGCTGCTCGCGCTGCCATGAACAGCTGAAAAACAAGAGGAACTGTGTTGAAACAGACTAAAATACACATGTACTGAGAGTAAAATGATGAGCGATAAATTTGGCCGAAGCAATAAATGATTCTGCCCTGAAATAACCGTACACTGCAATGACCAGCCACGGTGCAGGGAATGCTACAGAGGCAAAGACATCGCTGCCTTTTTGGAAGGTGCTACATGGTGTCGTCAGCAGTGGTGGGTGTGGTTACGCTAACAGCAGAACAATTTTTTTTAGCTTTTTCACTTATTTTGAAAAACATTAGCAGACCAATTATTAACTTCTGTTAAATTGGGTTTTGCCACTTTAAGTCCGTTAACAGCTAACCAACTAACTAATATCAACTGTATCAGTCTTCAGCTCAAAGGAGACGAAGATGGCGTAGACTGAATGACAATTGTCTTAGCGGTTAGCTGTTAGTGTTAGCTTCTGCTAATTTTGTTACATGTTTTGCAGTTTAACATTAGCAGAGTTATATGTGTTGTTGGCTGTATTTGCTGCAAACTTGGCAGAAAAACTTAAATTCAGCCAAGACCAGTGTTGTTACCATAGATTTTTTTTCTTTGGGACCTAAATGTCAAAGAAGGTGGTGTATTTGTTTATTTTTTTCAATGAAAATACTAGTTCAGGGGTCTGCAACCTGTGGCTCTTGGGCCACATGTGGCTCTTTGGTCCCTGTGCAGTGGCTCGTTGAAAATGTGACCAAACATAACAGAATGTTTTTTGCTGTTGCATAATGTTTTTTTAATGAATAAAGACCTGTTAGCTCATTCTAGCCTCTTGTTTACTTAAATAATTCAACTTCTTTCTATGATTTTTCTCTCAAATCCATCAGGCTTATCTTTAAATGTCTTCAAGACGACATAATAAGAAGAATTCGAAAAAACATATGCTTGAATAGTTCAGTTGTACTAATTTTTATGAAATTCGGCATAAACTACAGTATTTTTCTTGTTTACATGAATCTGGTCTTTTTATTTGTCCTGATGTGTAAAAATAATAATAAATAATAAAATTCACATAATATTGTGTAGTTTTATAATGTCACCTCCACTGGCCGTAAAGGTTCCTGAAAAGGCCTCCAAAAGGCCCAAGTACCAACAGTTGATAATCACAGTTGTAGCTTGTTTTGTGGCTCTGGACACATTTTATTAGAGAGCCAAGCAGCAGAAATGGCTCTGATGATTGTAAAGGTTGCAGACCCCTGTACTAGTTTAATCCTCTGTAATAGGACCTCTGAGGGTAAACATATAGCAGCAAACAGACGTTTTCAATATTGTTCGCATGTTGCCTTAATAATAGGCATTGTGTATTACCTTTCTTATGGGTAAATTATATGTGCTGAAGAATATATGGAAGTGTTAAATGAACACTATTGGTGTTGATTTAACACTAAACTCAACACTAATAATGCTAATTTAACACTGCCGTACAAATATAGTACAGCCCTTGCTGTGCAGTGTGTAGGCTAGACAGAACTTCAGTTATTCACACCTAAACACTGAAGGGCTTGTTCTGTAACACTGAATATTCCCCTAATTATTACAAAAAATAACTGATTTACATACAGCGGGTAAAATAAGTATTTAACATGTCACCATTTTTCTCAGTAAATATATTACTAGAGGTGCTAATGACATGAAATTTTCACCAGATGTCGGTAACAACCCAAGTGATCCATACATACAAAGAAATCAAACCATAAATGTCCAGAAATGAAGTTATTTGTAATAATGTGGAATGACACAGGGAAAAAGTATTGAACACATGAAGAAAAGGAGGTGTAAAAAGGCATGGAAAGCCAAGACACCAGCTGAACTCTCTCAGTAATTAGAAAGCAAGCCTGCACCTTGTCAGTGCAAGTTAATATCAGCTGGTTCAGTCCCAAATGATGGCCAGGTATCACACAAGAACCATCTGATGATGGGTAAAAGTAAAGAGCTCTCTCAAGACCTTCACAACCTTATTGTTGCAAAGCATAATGATGTCATCGGTTACAGAAGAATGTCTAAACTTCTGAAGGTTCCAGTGAGCACTGTTGGGGCCATAATTCAGAAGTGGAAAGAACATTATTTCACCATAAACCGACCATGACCAGGTGCTCCTCACAAGATTTCTGACAGAGGAGTGAAAAGAATTATCAGAAGAGTTGTCCAAGAGCCAAGGACCACTTGTGGAGAGCTTCAGAAAGACCTGGAATTAGCAGGTACGTTTGTTTCAAAGAAAACAATAAGTAATGCACTGAACCACCATGGCCTGTATGCACGCTCACCACGCAAGACTCCACTGCTGAAGAAACAGCATGTTGAAGCTCCTTTAAAGTTTGCTGCACAACATTTAAACAAGCCTGTGTAATACTGGGAGAATAGAGTCTGGTCAGATGAGACCAACATTGAACTGTTTGGATGCCAGAATACACATCATGTTTGGAGGTCAAATGGCACTGCACATCAGCCCAAAAACACCATACCAACAGTGAAGTTTGGAGGTGGGAACATCATGGTGTGGGGCTGTTTTTCAGCATATGGTACTGGCAAACTTCAAATAATTGAAGGAAGGATGAGTGGAAAAATGTACAGAGACATTCTTGATAAAAATCTGCTTCCATCTACCAGGATGATGAAGATGAAACGTGGCTGGACATTTCAGCAAGACAATGAGCCCAAACACAAAGTCAAGGAAACTCTCAGTTGGTTTCAGAGAAAGAAACTAAAGCTGCTGGAATGGCCCAGCCAATCACCTGACCTGAATCCAACAGAAAATCTATGGAAAGAACTAAAGATCAGAGTTCATAGAAGAGGTCCACGAAACCTTCAAGATTTGACGACTGTTTGTGGAAGAATGGGCCAAAATCACACCTGAGCAATGCATGCCACTAGTTTCTCCATACAGGAGGCGTCTTGAAGCTGTCATTGACAACAAAGGCTTTTGTACAAAGTATTAGATAAATTTCAGAAAGTGTGTTCAATACTTTTTCCCTGTGCCATTCCACATTATTACAAATAACTTCATTTCTGGACATTTATGGTTTGATTTCTTTGTATATATGGATCACTTGGGTTGTTACCAACATCTGGTGAAAATTTCATGTCATTAGCACCTCTAGTAATATATTTACTGAGAAAAATGGTGACGTGTTCAATACTTATTTTACCCGCTGTGTATTGAAGCCATTAAATGAACAGACACTGGTAGCAGAGCTTAGACAAATATAATGTAGTTTATCACACAAAGTGAAGTTATGTGCTGATCAAGTTAGAATGATTACAGCCCTCTGATGGTGCTTGACCTGACTTATTGAGAGGCTCATTATTACTGATTGTTCTTGTCTCCTGCTTTCACAGTAAAAATCTTATATGTTTATTGAAGTAAATAGAGTCTAGTTCTAAGCATTTTTTAACTGACTTGATCATACAGCCAAGGTGTTCTCAGTGTCAGGCTTCAATATAGAGTAATAAAGCACCTAACAAGATGGTGGTCACAAATCTCACCTTGCACCATCGACGGCCATTTCACTGCATTTTTATTTCAGTGGGAACATAAAAGGAATTTGCACAGATTGCCAGGAAAACAGCTAACTGAGCACAGACCTCTTTAAAGATGAAGAAGTTGAGGAAAACCATGCCGAAGTTGTAGACGACGAGGGTCCTGCGGAGCTGGAAGGCCTCTCTGTTCTTCATGTATTTGGGCCCCAGCCAGAGGAAGAGCAGGTAGGAGGTGCTGATGGCCAGCGTGGGAAGGGGGTTGTCCATCAGAGGCCATTTCTCCACTCGCTTGTCTGCGGGGGGGCAGACGTTAAGTTCATATACGTATTCTCAGGGTCAGGGTTAATTAATCCAGTCAAACCTGAGAGGTCAGCTGCTCAGACAAACAACTATATTATTATAATCTGCTGCTGAAGAGGGTGAAATGTTTTTGCCCATGTCTCTGTATGTGTGTGAAAATGTGTCTGTTAGCCAAATATCCCATAAACCAGTGGATTTTGTTATTGTATTTTTATTTTATTGTATTATTTTTTTTTTGCAATACATGGAGATGTTTGGGGCTGTGTATATATATGTGCGTACATGTGTGTATGTATACATTTATGTGTGTATGCATTTACACTGCATGTAGATGTACTTTTACGTTCATGAAAATATTCTAGTATTATTTAAAATTCTAGGTAAACAGATTGTTGTTTTAATCTTTATGAAATTGCAACTTAGAATAAGAAAAAAAGAAGAATTTACTATTATTTTTTGTTAACAAGCTTCGGAGAAGGGTGGGATTAAATAAGTTTTTGACTTCTTCCCATTCCTTTTCAAATATGTTAATTTTGTTAATTTTGTTATCACTTTTCATCATTTTTTTGTATACATTTGAAACTAACTAACTAACTAACTAACTAACTAACTAACTAACTAACTAACTAACTAACTAACTAACTAACTAACTAACTAACTAACTAAGTAATCAATGGATGTATGTCTACCGATAAACTTCTGGAGTCAGTTCATTTCTACTACATATGTTGAGCATAAATGTAATGCTTTATGTAAAAAGTAGACACATAAACAATAGACAATCTGTTGATTTAAACAGACTTAAAAGCAAAATAAAAGTATTTATTTTGCATGTCACTGTGGAGATTTTTCTTCCTGGAATATGAGCAGAATAATAAATAATACAGCTTCACCTAAATGCACTGCTGATACAAAAGAGAAGTTTTTTAGATTCATTTCTGAAAAAACTGATTCTATAACACAAACACCACACAACTGTAAAAAGGGATGCTAGCTGCTAACACTCTTAGAGGTGTAAGTTACAAATGAAGCTGACATGACTTGAAGTCAGATTGTCTACAAATACTTTAAAAATAGGATTTATTTATGAAGGTAATAATTGTTGGAAAGTATCGGTGTGCCTTATTCTTGGTACATAATTGAAAATAGAAACGATATTACTATTATTATAAAGTGGGACATGGCAAAAAAATTGAATTCAAGCAAATCAAGACTTTGAAATAAATTTAAAGTATTAAAAATATCTACAAAACATAGCACAAAAATCAGTAAATTTGTGTTTGGTAAATGATTTCTTTATTGTAACAATGCTTCTTAGCAATAAATCTTACATGGTTAGAAAGCCTGTTAATTTCCCTTTTACATGGTGCCGCATTTGCAAGGAACATGCACTTGTGGGATGAGCAGAAGTAGCAGAGAGTCGATCAGGACGCTTACTGTGAGCGTGATCTGTCTGACATGAAACCAGATGATGTACTGACTCGTGACAGAGGAGAAAGTAAAGAAGCTGTGCATACATCCAGGCTTTATTTAAGCTGCTTACCTGCAATAGTCAGGGTCCATTTGTAGAACTCTATGGTGTCGTTGATTAAATGCGTGACGATCTCCATGGCTGCGGGGGGCTGAAATCAAACAAGACAGGTGTGAAAGTGGAGCACACCACCGAGTCAGGTATCTAATGTCCTATCTTTATTTTCCACACTGTTTTGCATTATTAAATCTGAACTAAACCGACCATGAATCAACCAAAACAACAGAGGCCTGCTGTAAACAGACCAATAAGGCCTTGGTGGATGAAATGAAAACAGAGGAAAATCCACTTATATCCACTAAAAGAAGACATCTGGATTGAAACAAACTGATCAGTAGCAGTGCCGCACACTGAGGAGCATGGTATGATTTAATGATCCTAAACCCTCCTCCTCCTCTTCCTCACACAGAGGATCAGAGCTGCTGCAGCATCTGAGCGATCATCACCAACATAAAGAAACTGATCATCTATATTTTTCTTTTTAATAACTGTGACACGTGTTAAAGATAAGAGTTGCAGGAACCCGTGTTTACTAGAATATTCTCCCCCAGGATGCAGCACTGGGGCCTTAAAACTGCTCCAGCAGGCCTATAATTTTAATCGAGTTTGAATAATTATAATAATGATAATAAAGATGATGACGATAAATGATGTGAGCTCCTTCCATCTCAAATGCATTTCTCTCAGAAGACATGTGGCCTGATCCGCTCGGTGTCATTTGTTTGACAGAACGGAACACAATAGGTTTAATGATGAGGATGCTCTTCACCTTACCGATCGGCTGCTTCTGTTTCTAAATAAATCCCGTCTTTTATTAAGACCAGCTTCCTGTTCGTGCGCTGCTTCTGATCGAGTTTTCAATCGGTGACTAAACAGAAACGAAGATTTTAAAAAAGAAAAAAGGCCGCTGAATGAATTAGTCGTTAAGGTACCATATTACTCTCCTCCAGAACCAGACTGCTTCAGCGATCTGAGCCTCGGATGCCTGACAGGCGGAGTGAAGGCACACAGACCTGCACACGGCATTTCTGGTCATACTTTCAAAATAAGACGGAGAAGATTGTTTTCTTCAAATTCATCCATTTTTTTGTAATATATACTAAAAAGACCAACAAAAAAATACACTTGCTTTCACTAACATTATATTAGATTTGGATTATATCTTACATTTTATGTAGAAATAAAAATCATACTTGTGATTGTGGCAAGCAAATTTGTCATATAACAGACAGAATTTCACTTATTTCTGCAGCTGAAGTATGAGGAGTCTACAGGTGGGAGACGGGGTGCACCTTGGACATGTCAGTAGTTTACAACAAGGTCACAAAGAGACACACACAGTTATGGTCAACTAAAAATAGCCTGCATGCTTTGGGACTGAGAGAGAAAATAAAGATACCTGGAGCAGGTACAGGTTTCATACTGGGGTGCACTTCATACAGACAGATCACTGCTGAGGTTCTATGTGGTTTTCTATCTGTGAAGAGGCAGCACTAACCACCTAAACACCATGCAGCT
>NW_013952420.1:1308494-1311227 GCF_001266775.1 Austrofundulus limnaeus
GAGAGACGAAACGTTTCATTAAAGAAGAACCCGTCCAGAGGACCTATACAATTTTTTTCCTTTTGTTATGTATATGTATATATAAATTTAATTGTGACTGATAACATTGTAGCTATCTATGACTAGGGAAAAACTGTTGTTGATGTTCCAAAATGTATGTAGAGAAAGTAGTGTGGTTTGATTATATGTAACAACAACCTGCCGTACAAGTGAGCGTAAATAAGCAACATTATGCATCTTTTGGTTTTCCTACAATATACTTTGACATTACTGTTTAGTTTAGTTTAGTTTAGTTTAGTTTAGTTTAGTTTAGTTTAGTTTAGTTTAGTTTAGTTTGTTCAAAAGCTTTTATTTTGACGGTCATGACGCGTTATTTCCTGTATGGTTGAGCTTGATGCCGCTCTTCTCCCTTTATATCCGAGAGGTAAGAAGCGACAGAGATGCTTTGCGCATGCGCACAAACGGAGGCGGATGCGGCAGCCGAGCATCAGCTGCATGAAGACGTCAGACAGACCGGAAATGGACCGCCCTGTGGACAGTCTTCAGTGGAGTAAGCGCAGTAAAAGTATTGTAAGTGTATTTTATAGGAGAAACCTGCAGTTTACGTCGAGTCGCCGATGAAACACTCGCCTAAAACTTTGTGAAGGTGATCCAACCTTCAGCTCCACATCGATATAGACCTGAGATGAAGGTAGAACGGCAGCGGAAGTGTTTTATTTTGACAGTCTTGAGGATAATTTGGGTGTTTCTCCATCTTTCTTGACTCTGTAGCTCGGCTGTTCCGCCGGCTCTTCTCCTCCGTCGGTCTAACATCCCGTTGTCGTCTGCCTCCTGTATGTGACACACACACACACGTGAACAGCTGAGCGCATCGTTGTCCTCGCGCGCCTCTCTGACATGTCTGCGCGAGCGGAGACGACTCCTCCGGACTCGGTCCACTGACACCCCCCAGGCCCCGTCCGAACAACTTGTTCCTGTGTGAGGATGATGAGGAGCCGCTGAGAGGACAGGGCAATCACTGGAAGGATGAAGATTTGGACCACTGAACATGTCTTCAGGTTGGTCCTCGAGGATGTTGCCTGGTGACTCAGTCAGTGACTGACTTCAATCAGATGCTCTTAAATGACTGTTTCCGGTCTGTAAACTCAACTTGTCTTATAGTGAACCATCAGGGGCGCCTATAGGTTGTTTTAAAACCACTGCTAGTCAGTTTGTCTCAAAGCACCATGTGAATATTGTTTGATTTTGTAATCAATGCACACTATTGTGATTCGTTTCCCATCCAAGTCATCTCAACTTTGCCATGCTTCTCCTCCTGCATACTTTGTCCTACAGCTGCCATTGTAATTTATATCTGTAAAGCTCCTGAGCCAAATGATGGCTATGCCTTTTGGTGCCTGTAAAACTTATAGTTTATGAAATATTAATGTTTAATGAATTATAATGGCAGTCAATGGAGCCTTGTATTGGTCCAATACTGCCCCATGCTGTACTCAACTTGGTACTGCACCATAGTTTAATATTTCAACTCAGTAGTTCAGTGTTTACAGTACTAATATGATTGTATTTTGATGTTTTACTATAATATTGTCTTAATACTGCTCGATTGTTGTAATATTATGCATTTTTGTGTCAATAATTGTATTGGTAATGTGGCCTCTTTCTGCACGCATACAAACCAACCCCTGCCATCATCTTCTGCCACAGCTCCATTGGTCTAATGGTCTATGTCATGGACTTTCATGTGGGAGAACAGGGTTCAAAACCCAGCTAATGCAACTTTAACAAAACGTTTCTTCAAATTTCATATTGTCACACAATTACCTTAATTACAAACACCTGCTGATGTGACAGGCACAAGCTGGTACAGAAAACGCATTTGAACATGGTCAAAGTTCCTTCTGCAAGTCCTATGCTGCAATGACATGCTACATGGCAATGCACACTTGTTTTTACATCGTAAAAACCCATGTCTAGTTAGTGTTACAGCCTGTTGCATTTTGTTCTGGTCTGTGTGCAGTTACCCCTGGGAAACAGTGATCAAGGCTGCCATGAGGAAGTACCCCAACCCCATGAACCCCAACGTGCTCGGCGTAGACGTACTGGATCGCAATCTGGACTCAGAGGGACGCCTTCACAGCCACAGGCTCCTCAGCACAGAGTGGGGCTTACCGGGTATCGTACGAGCGGTCAGTCACAAATGTTTTAAAGCTTATCTCCATGTTCCGTATTGTGCAAAACGTTTCAATTTCTACAGATTGTGTATTTATTAATTTTTCATATTTTTGCTTCCAATCAGCTAGACTACTCTGGTAATTATTTAAGGTGTTCCTAATAAAAGTTGTTCAAACTTTCTGAAGGTCTTGCAGAGTTTTTACTTGGATCTTCTTTCCTTCTTCTTATGTTGATCATGTACAAGAACTGGAGAAAATAAATAAATAAATAAATGAAAAATGCAGCCAAGGTCTAAAGAGAAAACTTCTAAAATATTAGATAACTATTGCTAAAGACCACTTTAAAAGATTACAAAAAAATCTCTATCATATAAAGCATGGGTGGGCAATACTGGTCCTCGAGGGCCGCAGTCCTGCATGTTTTATGTTTCCCTGCTCCAACACACCTGATTCAGTCACTGAATTACCTCTTCCAAGTCCTGCTGTATGGAGGACCGACACTGACATAATTAGAATTAAAAGCAGAAACATATAAATGAACCACTAAATAAATAAATAC
>NW_013952420.1:1312457-1314449 GCF_001266775.1 Austrofundulus limnaeus
TGCCTTTAAAGTGTATTTATTTAATAGTTCATTTATATAATTCTGCTTTTATTTCTAATTATGTCAGTTTTGGTCCTTCATACTACAGAAGCCTGCTAATCATATATTCATTCAAATCAGGTGTGTTGGAGCAGAGAAACAAGTAAAACATGCAGGGCTGCAGCCCTCCAGGACCAGGATTGCCCACCCCTGATATAAAGTATAAAGAAATGATGGATGACTCAAGACTTTTGCACAGAGAGAATCAGGTTCTTTGGGATATTCTTTGGGAATTTATTTTTAGTGTTGTTTTTAGTGTTTTCCAAGACTGGATACATACAAAAAAATAGAGCCTGAAAAAGTGTTTCTTTTTGTCTTTAATTTCTTTAATTTTTTTTAGCTAAATGTCTGAATTCCTAAAGATGTATCGCTCAGCCAAGCTTTTAAATTCTTTAAACTCAAAAGTTGGAAACTTAAATCTGCTCCCACAGCAATGTGTGAATGTGAAATAGCTTTCACTCTGTGAAAATGTAGGCTTCGAAAGACACAACACAAACCCTTTTTTTAAACAAATCTTACTTTACTCTAAAGGTTCTTTGGTTTCACTAAATGAACACGATGTTTTATTGTAGAAAACTTGTACGATTTTATATATATATATATATATATATGTAAGAAAAAATTTCTCAAAAATAGATTTTTTTGTTGTCTTCTAATAAGTGTTGCTGGTGTGTAGAAGAGGTTAGAGAGGTCGCTGGTTAGAGTCCTCCTCTTATAGAGTTAAATAACACTAGAGTGAGCTTCACCTATCCCACTGTGAGCACTGTGGAGGAACAAAAATGGCGACCAAGCAGAGCGATGGCTCACAGCCGACAAAGCAAAGATTTTAACATCATGCAAAACAGCAGGTGATATTTAAGAAAAATGTAATTTATAAGTAATGATTTAAACCAGACCTGAAGTCTGTCAGTAAACTCAGAATATTTAGTTAGTTGAAAAAGTATGACTTCAATTAGTAACAAAAATATTTTTATTTACCTGTCATAAATAATAATAAACATTTACCAGGACACCTGGGGAAAAAAAATCATTGCACACCCTGTGACACATTAGGATGAAGCTTGACTACTGATATTAGCTAACAATCTTTTAAACAGTTTGTCTAGTTTGTCTAATAAAAACCAAAAAATAGTGCAATGTGTAGTATTATTTTACACTGTGTAAGTAAATCAGACGCACAATCAGCTTTTACTATTTAATATTTTGTGCTAAACTGTAGCATGATTCAGCAGTGCTCCACGCTGTATAACAATATATGCCACAGAAGCTAATATTTGCTAACCAGTTCAATAATTAACAGTGATTACCTCGACTTTATAGGCTTGTTTTAAATTATTAATTTCAGTTCTGGTCAGATCACATCCACGTTGAGGTAAATAAGATAAAACCAGCTTATTTGTGAAATGAGATGTTTCTCTTCTGTTGGTACATCCATACACACACAGCTTTCTGGTATTTTTATATACAGTATGTTACATAGCTTATATACATTGTAATGTATTAAAAATATCATTAACAGGTTTTACAAATGTTATATAATCAGTCCTTATTGTTCATTATTTGTACAGTATTACTAAATCTAGACTCTGGGGTTCGGGTTAGTGCTGCTGCTGCTACAGTAGATCACATGGTCACGTGGTCAAGAGGCACTCCTGCTGGTCTGTGATTGTCAAAGTCTCTGTGAATGGTTTCTGGTCTTTCAGATCCTGGGAACCAACAGGACTCAGACGTACGTGAAGGAACACTCCATAGTCGACCCAGAGGAGAAAAAGATGGAGCTGTGCTCGACAAACGTGAGTCAGTAACCTCTGCGCTGGCTTATTCAGAGCACATTCCAGTTTTGTACGATGTGTAATTCTTCCACTTTAAAGGGATCCCTGATTAGTTGAAGCATTAGACTTTATTTAATAAACATATATTTTAACTGTAAAATAAAGACTGTAAATATACTGT
>NW_013952420.1:1315047-1328558 GCF_001266775.1 Austrofundulus limnaeus
CAGGCTGAGTCATTTCTACCTCCTCCTCTCTGTCAACGCTCTCTGGTTTCATTTAAAAGAGTCGATCATCAGATTTTGTCCAACATTAACCTTCAGGGTGGATATAGCTCGCTCACACCGGGGACCTGTACACGTCATCATTTACCCAGAATGTTTTGTGTGTAAATAAAATGGCCCTGTCCGTGTAATATGTTTTTAAACTTTTGTTTTAAAAATGAAAAAAACTGAACAGCTTACATTATTTTTACAGTCTTTATTTTACAGTTAAAATATATGTTTATCAAACAAAGTCTAATGTTACAACTAATCATGGATCCCTTTAAAGGAATCTGAATAAATTCTGTCCACCAGATTACACTCACCAACCTCATATCAGTGGATGAGAGGCTTGTTTACAAACCACACCCGGAAGATCCTGAGGTGTAAGTTCTTTATTCTGCTTTGGGTCGGTGGAGCTTCTGGTTCCAAAACACAGACTCTTAGTCTGATATTATTTTGTATTGAACAAAACAATGAGAACTCCACCACCAGAAGATAATCTGATGATGTTTTCTCTGTCGGCTGCTCCTCAGGACTGTCCTGACGCAGGAGGCCATCATTACAGTGAAGGGCATGAGTCTAAGCAGTTACCTGGAGGGCATGATGGTCAGGAGCATGTCTGCAAATGCTCGGAAGGTAAAACAGATCCAACAGCTGCTTGTTCTGGCAGGACCGGGGCGGCAGCAGAGCTTATCATCACTCCTGTATCTGTGAATTGTTTCAGGTTAAAGGAAGAAATAAAACAGTCTTTCAAAACGTAGCCAACATAACTGTGCAGTCTTTGTTTGGTAACATTTTGAAGGACAACACAGTCAAACAATGGCCACCATCTTTCTTCTAATTTAAGCTCTTTATGCTTCTTTCAGCTTTTTTTCTGCCTTTTCAGCTACTGTTTAGTAGCTGTATGCTAGATTGTAATTTTTTCAGCCTTTTTGGTAGACATTTCTGCTTCTTTCTGCTTAACTCAACAAATGTGCTGCTTTAGCTTTTTGGGCTAGTTTTAGTTTTGTTTTAAGCTACTATTTTGGCTAATTTAAGCTATGTTAACCATTTTAAAACAAATTGCATTGTTTTTACTTGTATTTTTTTCTGCTAATGTGAGCTCTTTTACTTTCCTTTCACCATCTGTCTGCTAATTTGAAAAATTTTCCTGCTACTTTCAGTTTGTTTTTGCTAATTGTTGCTTATTTTGGCCTTGTTTAGCATTTTCAGGTACTTTTCTACTAATTTCATCTTTTTTCTGCTCAAGTCAGTTTTTTCACCTTTAAATGAATACATTTTAAAGATACTGAGCTTACTCTTGGTGCGTTAGTAGCCGAAAGCAATCCCGACCACATGCTGAAGGCTAATTAGCATTTCAAGATGGCTAACAGAGCGAATACAAGCTTTCTTCTTCAAGCTCTGCAGTTGTGTAACTTAGAAATGTCAAACTTCACAGCTAGACAGGTTGTGGGTAAACAATGACTCTTAGTGATTTTAGGGTCATGGGGTCAAAGGTCACCCCTACATTTAGAAGAATTTTAAATATATAACACAAAAAGTAAGCAAATTTATGTTTGGTATCTGTTTGTTGCAACAATGCTTCCTGGTAGTGTCACTATTACTTCTTGTTTGCAATAAATCTACCAAACACAAATTTCTTTTTTTTTGTGCCACGTTTAGTTTGACTGCTGAAACTTGGGGGAAAAAATCGAACTGATTTGTTCACACAAAGCAAGAAGTTCAGAGGATGTCAAGAAGTTTCTGCAGCTCATTGTGTCAGTTAATTATGCAAAATTCACTTTTTAAAGTTTTTTTTTTACTCAACTTTGGGTATGTACTTCTTAAAAAAACAGTCCTAAGACCAAAAAAATGCACCCAGGGGCATATTTACTGTAAGTAAATGTATTTTTAATGTGTATTAACGACAAGTTTTATACTTCCGTCATTTTGTGACGTCACAAGCCGTACGACAACCCACCGGAATCTGCGTTCAGCCCCTTACCTAGCAATCCCAGGGTGAGGCTCCACCTCCTCAGTATAAAAAGCCGTCACCATGTTGTTGTGCAATCGCAACTCATTTCACAACAAGCCTCCAATAGGACAATGGGTAGAGTGTTGGACCAGATAGTGGGAGACCAGGGTTTGAGACCAGCACAGACATAATTTAATTATTTATTTTCGTTCGTTATGAACACGTTTTCTCATGTACCTCTATTGTTTAGCTTATCAAAGCCTTGTTAAAACCTATTTGTTCGAGTTTCTGAGGTATTTTGACCGCTGCTGCTCCCTGCTCTGGTAACAGCATGCAGAGTGAGCGCAGAGCAGAGGAGGGGGAGAAAAAAGAGAAGCTGCGACCACGACTCTGCCTCTGGGTCTCATATGGTTGTACAACGGAGCTTCTGCTATTATTAGCCATGCTAACGTAAACGCTGGCTTTGGAGGGCGGAGTTAATGTCAACAGATTTTTGGAGGGCGGAGTTAATGTCAACAGATTTTTGGAGGGCGGAGTTAATGTCAACAGATTTTTGGAGGGCGTTACCAACAGAGCTCATTAACATCAACAGCTCTTCTGAACGAAAGTCAGAGCAGGCAGAACTAGAAAATGGGAAATTTTATTATCTGAGATTTATTTTGTGCATTAAATTGAATGAACATGGTCTGGATAGCCCACAGACACACCATAAAAATTTATAGGACCCATAATTGGTCTCCTTTAACAGAATGCTGCGTGTCAGCCTTGAGGATTAAGAAAACGTTAGAAGAGCACAAACGTGTCAGGTTTACAATTAGACCTTCCTTATTTGATCCAAGATGTAAGTTTGCAAAATAACATCTGAGCGTTTTAATAGATCAGACAGTAAAGTTAGGAACATTTAAAAAATCCACTTCAGGGTCGACGAATGTAAGAGCAGAGCTGCAGAAAAATGTCTGCAACTCCAAGAATCTCACAGAACTACACATCTTTTGCAACAAAGTTCCTTAAAAACAACTGAAACAGATTTGTAAGTACAAATACTCAGTTTGACTTTTTTTAAATTTAAAACCATAAGTACAGACAATAAACTTTTATTATGTGACTCATCGCTACATATCAGTGTTTAAGTCAACGCTTCGAGTAAATAGGCCTTCTTCTTTTTACCAGCGAGTGTTTAGGCAGCTCCACATGGCAACCACTGGAGATTGGAGGATTTCTCTGACATGATGAAGGAGTCAAAGCAACACCCTTGGTATATTTTTGATGAGGGAATGACATCATAACATGATATGAAACTCAAAAACGTTGATTTAGCGTAGCCTGTTTTGCTCGTTTAGTCATTCACTGACAGATATTCTGACCAAACCTCGGCCTGTTTTTCCTCCAGCATGTCTGTGTGTCTGCTGTCAGGACTGTGTCTGCTTATCTCAGTCATGTTCAGCTGTGTCTCTGGGTTTGAACTGCTCTTTGATCTCCTCAGTCTCTGTCTGCCTCTGCAGGGCTGGGCTGCTATTGAGTGGATTATTCAGAACTCTGAGAGAGAAAGTTCCTCTCTGTGACATTTACTAACACTGGTAAGGCGTCTCTTTGCTCTCCTGGGGTTCCTTGGTTTTGTTACACCACTATATGTCCTTAAATCATATATATATACTTTTTCTTATAACAAAAAACAAAAAAACATGTTTCTTTTCTCTTTGCTGTCGTGCTCAGAGCTCCAAGTCTGCACTGATGACGGCTCTCTCTCCTCCTGCTGAGGGTTTCAGCAGCTTCAGATCCTCTGCAGCTGCTACTTTACTTTTCACCTCACAGCACTTCTCATGCAGCTGAAGCACAGGAAAGAAGTTTAAATGCTTCTCAAAGCTTCGTGGAGGAATATTTAGCGGGGCCATTACTTGTAGGAGTGTTTTTCTTTTTCATTAACAGGACGTTTTCATCATCTTATGGTGACTATCGAACCTAAATACTTTGAATGTCATTCCTACGGCACATTTCATGTAAAGCTACAGCTTAGCTTCAGTTTGGAAAGGCACTTCATAAAAACGAGAATGCATCAGGGAGGTATGCAGATATTTTATGTTACTAATATGCAACAAACTATGGTTTTATTTGACTTAATGTAGTATTTTTATAGTATTGAAAACTAGGGTTCAAACTAGACCAGGGGTGTCCAGTCTTGGTCCTCGAGGGCCGCTGTCCTGCATGTTTCACGCCTCTTCAAGTTCTGCAGAGGCTTAATAATCAACCTTTCATTCAAACCCAAAAAGTACTACGTGTACAATTGACTAAACATGCAATAAATAATACAGAAATACTATGAAAAGTAAAAGTAAGAGAGTTTTACTCTGTTGAGTTGCAGTGAGTAGCTGCCATCTTGAATTCTGACCATGCCAACTTTCCAACAAGGAACTCTCACTGGAGGGGTGTTCCACTTTAAACTTCTGGCTTGTAAGTAGGAAACTCCCACTTCCCAGTATAACTGGGCCTCAGCAAAAGTAGTCACCGAAAATGCAATGAAAGGAAGATTTTATACAATTTCACCAGCTACTGTGAACCTTCACCTAGTGGTGGGATGCAGGTATAGGGTTAAAATAATCAACCTGCATTATGGGAGCTGTAGTTTATGGTCAGTGCTGGCATTAAAGCAGCGAATGCTTGTTTATCTAAGTTCCCTCTGGGATAAATAAAGTATTTTTGAATTGAATCAAATAGAATTTAAGACAATATTAATGTTTGAATCTCACCAGGCCAGATAAAATACTGAGGCGGGCCACATTTGGCTGCACTGATGCAGGGTAGTGGCCCTCCAGGACCAGGATTGTAGCCCCCTGGTGCTCATTATGTTGTTATATTGAGGCACAAACTGTAGATGAGATGTTTGCATGACAGAGACAACAGGAAGGATGAGACGTTTTTTTTTAAAGAAAGAATTCAAAAAGATGGGATCTCATTGTGAACATGGCCTTCTTTTCTTTCGACTTTTAATGTGTGAAAATCCAAACACGTTTCTCTAAACTGAACTCAGATTTGTCTCAAACAAGCAGGTTGGAAAACAGATTCATGGCAAAGAGAGGCAGCTGATTAAAAAACTCTCTGGCCTTCAAGTTGGGCGTATTTACCCAGTTCTATGGCCTTAATCTCACACCTGTGTACACGTGTCCTGCCTCTCATGCTTCCAAACATTGTGCTTGATCCACAGAAGATACCTACACATCCTGACCATCAGGACAGTACTGGATGTGCCATGGTGCACTCATTATGTGCTAAAATATATTTCTGCATAGAATTAATAACAGAATATTTGAACAAATATTATTTATACATGTTGTGTTAGATAAATTAATACATTGCTTTAATTTCTGTTTTGTTGTATTAAAACAAGTGTATTCATTTTTATTTTGGTTTAAGCTAAGTTGATGTCTGGATGCATTCGAAATAAAATAAAAAATATTAAAGCAGATGTGATAAAAGTGTTTATGTTCATCATTTAACAGTAAGCTATTTTATTGCTTTTATTTGCTCCTACACATCTGAAAGCCTCTGCTATAAGAAGATCCTGACAATTTAAAGATAAAAAAAAATAACAAAAAGATCTTCATTGGTCCTGATAAGGTGCTGCCTGCATGTTGTGCTGCTCCAACACCTGATTCAGTGACTGAATTACTGTACCTCTTCAAGTTCTGCAGAAGCCTGGTAATCACTCCTTTATTCAAATCAGGTGTCTGTTTTGGTTTTCTGAAGCTAACATTTAGCTCCTGTTCTGCTACTTTTAGCTCCCATTTTGCTATTTTAGATTTTAACTAAAATTCTGCTGTTTTTAACTACAACATTCCCACTTTGATGTTTTAACTGTTCATCTACTTAAATTAACATTTAGCTACCATTCTGCTTTTTATACTGACCCTTTTGGTACTTCTAGCTTGAGCTTTGCTATTGTAAGCATCTTTTTTTACTCATTTTACATTTTTTGTTGACATTTACAGTTTTGCTAACTTTAGCTACTTTTTGCTGATTTTAAATCAAGCATCTGTTTTGCTACTTTTATCTACAGTTTTGCTATTTTAAGTAGGTCTACCTGTTTTGCTAATTTCATCTTTCGCCATATTTTTTCCAGTGTATATTTAACAACTCAGATTTTTCTGCAGTTAGCATTTACGCAGCATTTTATTTTATTTTTAGAGAAAATTCTAATTATTTGTAGTTGAAACTATTTGTAGGCCAGTAGTTTTTTTAAGAAACAGAATCAGTCAAACCTAGAGTAGGATAAATAGAAAATAATAATCATAGGATCGAAATAAAACTAAAGTTGTGTTTAGATAGTAGTTTTCCTCCATTATAATTTGTGTTCTTAAAAAAAACAGTTATATCTGAACAATTTAATTAACTATAATGATTATCTAACCCTCCACTGAATTTATGAGAGGAGTCCAAAAATGTTGGAATGCTCTAGTTCAATCCTAAACATTGTGCATAAATATGTACTTAAATGTGCAAACTCAGTATTTGCTTCTGTTGCACATGGAGATATTTTTCTGTACCCTCACTTCTAAAAATTAGCATTGCAGTTCACATTTTGTCCAGTAGAGGGCATAGGAGGTTCTTATTAAAGTAGTTTTTTTTTTTACCTCAAATAGAAGCCTCTAAAAAATTGATGATTCCAGAGGACCTCACAAGCTGATATAATCACAAAGCTGCAATAACAACATATTAACCAATGGCTTCAACAAGATCCATTTATTTATCCCATAGAACATAATCAGACTGCATTGCATAGCATGTACACCAATCTTCAGCATCAGAGCTGTGACAAAAGGCAAGTTCCTCTCAAACTGCACCTTTCCACTCCTTCAAACTCAAGTGTGCAAGTTCAATCTCTTGCCAAAAACCTCAATAAATAAGTAAACAATAAGCTGTGAGAATAAACAGTCGGGAGGTTTTTTTTTTTTTTTTTTTTTTTTTTTTTTTTTTTTTTTTTTTTTTTTTTTTTTTTTTTTTTTTTTTTTTTTTTTTAACAAAAATAAGTCGCTTCTGATTTTCAACTTTGGTGTCAGAGCCTCAAATCTAAACTCCTTTGTAAATCAGACTCTTTAGAAGAACTTAAAAATGAAACTAGTTAAAAAGAGATAATAAAAGACAAGACACATTTTGTACCAGGGTTGCTTCAAGTCTCTAGATAAAGGCACCAATGTTACACTTGCTTGGAGTAAAATCTATGGTAATACTACACTCAGGTGCTGCTGCAACTACTGACACTGCCAAAAAACAAAGCACGATTTGATAATAAATATTAAATCCATATAAAAGTGAAAAAGTATAGAACAAAAATCAAACTTTACAACATGTCAACAAATCCTCATTTTGCCTATGAATTACTGACTCTTGTATTGATTTCACTTCACCTCAGTGAACTTCAGAATAAAAAGAAACAAAAAAAAGTTTAAAACTTTACACATATTGCACCTTCCCCTTGTGTACAAACCCATTTTAAACAAAACTCATCATCCTAAGTCTTAAGTTCAAAACCCAACAAGGAAAAAAATAAAAAAATTAAACTCCTCCAAACAAGAAAAACCAGGTGTAATTTCAGACACATTTAACTAAAACTACGTATGTTTTCCTTTTATTTCCTCACACACACGGTTCAGGTGCTTCCATGTCCCCTCCAGCTCCTCGGCACGTTCAGTTGCTTTCAAAGACAAAAAAGTCAAAATTTCTGTTCTTTCCAACAAAAAAAAAAATTAGATTAAATTGATAAAAAAAATTGCATAGTTGTCCCTCTGCCTGCAGCCCCTCCAGAGTCCCGCAGCAACTAAATATACATCCAGGACCATAAACGGAAACCTTCCTCTGTACAGAAACAGTATTTACAGTCAGTTCAGGGCAGTTAAAGTTCAGAAGTTGAACAGATTGATAAAGTCTTGAGGGGAGAGGGAGGTCGTGCAGCTTTCAGGGTTGTTGGCCGTGCACGGGTGGTTCGTGTCCTAACAAACAAAGAAATGTGCCGTTAGTAATTTAGGTGAACGTTTCAGATCTGCTTTCAGATAATAAAAAAAAAACAAATCTTGAGTTTCAGATGAAGAATCGATGTGAGTGTGGTACCTTCCAGAAAAGGATGTGGCAGTGTGTGCAGAGGTGCAGCGTGTCACTGTACTGCTCTCTGAGAGGACAGCAGCGGCTCAGCTTCAAGTACATCTTCTTCCACTCCAGCTGGCCTTTGTCTGACACCAGCAGACGCTTACGGATCTGATGGAAAGATTTAAAACTTTAAAGATTACACCCAATATTAGAAGAAAAAAAACAATTATTGCACAAAAACGTTTCTCATGAAATGTTGATTCAACACAATCTGATAGTTTTTGTACAGTGCCCTGAGACGTTTGTTGTGACTTGGTGCTATATAAATAAACTGAACTGAACTGAGAGTTTAGCATTCTTTATGTATTTTTCCCCCTCAAACAAAAACAAATGTGAAAAGTGCACTGGCTTTAAGGTGAAACTCAAAATGTGGATTTCTGTTATTTAAGATTAGCTCAGTGGTGGCCACAGATAACCAAAAAGTTAGCTTCACTAACCACTAATCAGCTAAACCGCAGATAGCGGCAGCTAACGCTAACCGCTAATATGACTGTCAGTCAGCCTGTGTCACACGTCCTCGTCTCCTACCATCTGAAGAGTGGTGGGACTGACGCAAACCTTTTCTTAATTTCTACTGGTTTAATTTGAAGGTGGGCGGGATCGTCGGTGGAAAATCAGCCAATCCAAACCATAGTTCTGGAGTGGATAGTTTTTAATTTAACTTGAGATAAATGGTAAGAAAGTTGTGAATGATTTAGTGGACTTAAAATGATCAGAATATAATTTAGTGAAAGCTAATAGTTTTAAAAGGGGCAATATCAAGTAAAATCAACTTTTTTGAGTTTTATATCATGTTATAATGTTATACTCTCTTAAAAAAACATGTCCAAAGCCTTGCTTTGACTCATTCATGCATGTTTGAGAAATCCTGCAGTGTTTTTAGGAAGCCATGCTGAGGAYCAAAACGACAGGTGGGGACCAGAAACGCCTTTTGGTACCAGAAACGCCCCTGGGACGTGTCTTTAAGCCGAACTTGCTCATCATGGAGCACACCTCCCCACCCCCGCCCATGACTCCTGCAGGCTCTCGGCAGTAACAGAGCAAACTGAAAGTGAAACTTAGCTGTCTGCTGAGATCCACTTCTTCTCACTCAGTTTTCAGATTCAAAATACGTTTGGGGAAATGTATTTTCAGATGCCAAGTAAACTGCATCATAGCGCGCACACGCGCGAAACAAACCACCGCCAACTGACGGGTGACGGGACAGAAGTGGAAGGTGGTTCTTAAAGAGACAGAGGCCAATTTCAAGGCGTTAAGAAGAGGAAGTGATGAGAAGATATGTTTATTTTCTATTTAAACAAAAAAACAGCATTTTAATAACAACTAAAGGTGATATAGATACTTTATTATGGTATAGTATTTAAATATTTGCCTGAGAAACACATATTACCCCTTTAAAAACATCTTTTTGTAAAGTCAGCAAAAATAAAAGGTAATCTGCTAAATGAGAAGCTAGTTCTGCTATTAGCAGATTAGCAGAACGTTGCTTGCCACTGGATTAGATTTTGTGATGCTTCATGTCCCTCGTCTGCTCCTCATCTTTCCATGAATGTTTGTTTCCCCCCTACCTGTCGGTCTGTGAAGTGGTACTGGCAGAGCCTCTTCCACAGCAGGCGGTCCTCAGTCAGAGCCCCCAACTCGGGACACACCTGTCCCAGACTGAGCAGGTCCCTGCTGTCTGTCAGGCGCTGCATGATGTTCAGCTGCAGGCTGGCGGGCAGCTCGGTCAGAGTCATGCCTGAGGGTGTCGGCTAAAACAAAACCCAGTCATTACCTTGATGAGAATCACTTCAGAGCCTGTGCTGGAAGCTGTGGGCGAACGCTTACTCTGCTGATCTGGATGTTGTCCAGCTGCTGCTGCCACTGCAGGATGTTCTCCATGCGGTGCACCCACAGGTTGATGTTCCCCACGAGGACGGACTTGCCCATGTCCTGAACGAGGCCACACAAAGAGACGTAGAGGGTCTGCAGCAGCTCTTTGATGGGGCGGATGTTCTGCTGGTCGTCCAGGACTGTGGAGACGTTAATCAAGATTAATCATCTGAACAGAAAAGGGATTCAAAAATCAAACCCATTTAGAGATTCTCCATTTTGTTTTCCCTCCGTGTTTATAATACTTGACCCGGAGGTTTCTGAAATGCTACCTAAACAACCTGAAGCTGTTTAGCAGAGGGAACATTTAGTTTACATTTTGGTCTGCAGAGGACTCTGGTAACTCTCAGTGATTTTCACTCAGCCAACAAAGAGTCAAGTTTCAGCCAGGCTCACGGTCTCTGGGAAATAAATAAAAACGGCCTTCACTTTGCTTCATTTACAGCATTTGTGCAGCACTTTCAGGAAGTCAGCTAAAGCGTGAAGCTCAAAACAGAAAAAAACATGAATAAAAAAAAGGGAAGTACATATTTGCAAGAGAAACAAAAATGCAAACTAGCAGGTTGGCTGTAGCTCACCTTTCTGGACGACTCTCTCCAGAATGTTCATGTAGTTTTTCTGCGCCACTCCACTCAGCGAGGGGAGCTGGGACCTGGCGATGAGCTCGAGGAGCTGCAGCGAGAAAGAAGAAGAAGAAAAAAACATCATCAATCTCTCCCTGTCAGCTCCAGACGTTTGTTAGGTTGATTCTTCCAGAAGACGTTTGCACTCCTGACAATAAACACAGCCTCAGAGAGGACTGGAGACGCTCCACCTGGATCCGACCCAACATGGCTCTGACAGGTTCTGATCAGAGTCCTCACCCCCACCCCCTAAATGCTGAAAAATTTAGACATTTACTGAACAAATGTTTCAAAGATTTAAATGTTTAGTATCTGCAACATGATCATTTATTACAAGTTAGATAACAGCTGGTCTGTGATTGTTTACATGATCATTTCTAAAGAGCATGACGTAACAATGTTTATAATGTGGCTGCAAGTAGGCTTATTTACAAAATGCGCTCAAGACTTTCATTACATTGTGTGTCAGTTATTATATAATACGGTTTTAGTGGGGGTTTATTACATTTTGAAGTCTGATTTTATTATGTTATTACAAAATGTAGCGTTACAGTCCCTGTTCCACACCTGTAAAATGTGTGTGGGAGCTGAAATTGCCAACACATCATTGCTTTCTCAGTTCCACTGAGTTTATGTTTGTGTAAGATCTGGCTTTATTTATTTATTTTACTAAATAAATGAATAAAAACTAAATTTTCACTATTACTAAATAATAGTGAAAAAACTTTAAAAAAAATACTAAACCATAAAAATGTTTGAATGTGTTTTCAAATTTTATTTTGTTTTGAAATCTATTTTTTTAGCCTGTTGCCTAGCAACACAGGCAATGGCTAAAACAGAACACCTGTTCTATGACATCAGTAAAATTCTCTGGTGGGCGGGGCCTGCTCTTTGATCTGAATGATGTCATCATGACATCATTAGAATTCTAGAATTTTGCATGATTAGAATGTCAGAATTTTGCATAAGTTCATTGGACTTGGAAGTCTCTACGAACGCATTATTGCATCTTTTTGCATATTTGTGATCATTTTCGCTGTATTTTTATCATATTTTTATGAATATGAAGGCCAACAGGAATAACAACCTTTGGCAATACGCAGAAATGAACACCTCCCAGCTTCTCCCTGCTTCCAACAAGGACAGCTTAAAAATGGTGTCAGAGCACGATCTTTATCAAAAATTGTCATCAAAAGATGAAGCCATCGCTGAACTAAAGATAGAAATTGGACAATTAAAGGGACGGAACGAAGAACTTAGCCTAAAACTGGCCAATATGACGTCCCAGGCTGATAATATGTGCCAGCAGTACAAAACTAAGACTTCATCTTTTGAGGAAGCAAAAACTGATTTTCAAAAACAGCTTCAGGTTCTTATAGTCCAGAATAAGTTTCTCCACACACAAAATCAAAAAATGGCCGCAGAGAAACATGAACAAGCCACATTTTTTAAGAAGATGGCCGATGATTTTAGACATTTGGGAACAGCTCTGATGGCTGAAAAACTCAAAACTCAAGATGCCGAGCAATCTCTGGAGCGTTTACGTAAATACACTGAAGAACGAGAGAAGGAATGGGATACAGTTAGAAAAGGACTCCTTCTTCTGTGTGCACGTTATGAACGAAACGCCATCGAAGCTACATGGGCTCTTGCGTCTGAGAGGCGAGATTTAGAACAATCGCAATACCAGGTGAGATTTCTAACAACTTCACTCAAAGCAAAACACGCTGATTTTCAGCAAGTGATAGACGAAAAATCCTCAGCCATAACACACTTAGAAGAGTCTGTGAAAACTGAAAAAGTTCGTACCAAACAGCTCGAGATTTCTTTAACCGAAAAACAGGAGGAAACACAAACTACCAGGGCATCTTTGGAACATTTACAGAAAATCATAGGCGAACAGAAAGAAAAATTAAACTCTGAGAGGGAGAAAGCAAAGGAGGAAAGATTTAAGCTGTCAAAAACTATAGCTAACCTGAGGGAGAAAGCAGAGAAAGAAACATCTAAGCTGTCAGAAACTATAGCTAACCTGAGGGATGAATTAGAAACGAAAGATAAGCAACATCAAGAGTTTGCAGATCACATGTTGGAGAGAGTATCTTCTCTAACACAACAGATCGAGAATACAAAACCCAAAAAACACACTTTCTTCAAGTGGTTTAAAAGACAGAAACCTGCTGTGCCTGACGCCTCGCTTCCTCCGTCCTCGTAACTTTGAAATTATTTTGTTTGTTTTTTACCAATATTTAATATTTAAATATTCATTACTGTGGCCAATGCTTCACACCAACAACTATTTTATCTGTAAGCATCATGTTTTAAATCTTTGCACAGCACTAAGAAAACAAATGGGTGATGTCTTAAAAAAACATTTGGTAACATGATGGTCAGTGGTTACTGAATGTTCTGATTTGATCCCTGGTTCAGACCTCTCTCTCTGTGTGAAGATTACATATTCACGTGGTGAGAGAGTGGGTTTTCCCCGGGCACTCCGGTTTCCTCCCACAGACAAAAAAAAAGTTTGAACCTTTCTTTCTATGTGAAGATTTATCAAAAACTCCCTACTGTCTCCATTTTTAAATTACAGATTAAGACTCTTCTCTTTAAACATTCTGGTCTAGTTACTACTATTATTATTATTATTATTACTATTATTATATGCACGTGGTGATAGAGTGGGTTTTCTCCGGGCACTCCGGTTTCCTCCTACAGACCAAAAAAATAATAAACAAAAACCACAACATAAAATGCCTGTTAGGCTGACTAGCGTTTTAAATAAGAGTGGACAGTGCCGGCAAAAAGAGGATTCTAAAATCTCTAAAATAAATTAAACTGAACTAAATTAAAGCAAACTACACTAAAAAAAGGAAAAAAAATTGTATAGGTCT
>NW_013952420.1:1332560-1333965 GCF_001266775.1 Austrofundulus limnaeus
GTTGTAATGTGACAAAATATGGAAAAGTTCAAGGGGTATGAATACTATTGCAAACCACTGTAATTGTGTGGAGTTTGTCATTATTGTTGCTCTCCAAACGCAGCTGGAGTTTGCGCTGAGAGATTCAGGTCGCTTTGGATAAAATGCTGCCAGACGAGGAAATGTGTAATTTTCCTTGTTTCCCCCCTCAAAATAAAGTTTGTTGTTAACTAAATTACCTAACAGTTTGCTTTACTCACCATCTCTTGCGTGCGTAAAAAGACTGCGTTCCAGCGAAAGTTTCTGACCCGCTGTTCCAAACTCCAGTGTGGATATTATTTACATGCGTTTAGTTTTTTTTCATTTGATCATCCTTCCTAATAAAGGATTTAAATAACAAAACAATCACAGGTGAAAACTTCATTATTTAATTGTTGCTTGATGATGAGTCAAGCTCCCAAGCGGCTGCTGATGAACTGTAAAATATATTAAAAAAATAAATAAAAAACCACCTTATTCATGACTGCAGTTTGCTTTATTTTATTTTTCATTTTAGACTTTATTTGTAGCTTTTCCATATCTGATGACTGCAATGTACCCACTGAGATTACCTTGTGGTGAAACTGAACGTGTGCGCCTGACGTTAGGTGCATGCGGCAAGAAGTAGAAAGTCGTTATTTTTATTTCATTTTACTTATTTTCATTCCAGCGTGTTATTGTAAAATAAATACTATCCATATAAATTGTGGGTTCTAGATAGAGGTAATTTAATTGTGGTTGAATGAGAAGTAGAAATATAAAAAAAATTCTGATATCGTATTAGTTTGTACACAAACAAATCATGTCACACTCCAGCAGGACATAGCAGACATATGTTGGCCCACCAGCAGTTGGTTGTAATCTGTGGTCCTATGTAGAAACACAGTATTTCCACCTAAAGTCATCCCATTCATTGGCTCAGTGCCTATGTGAGGGGCTGTACTGCAGTTAGTCAATGTGGGCCACTGCACTGGCTGCTAGCTTAATCATTAAAAATAAAAGTGCTGTACTTAAGAAGTATTTGTATTTTATGAATTATTTAATTTAGCCCTCAGATTTTCTTTTTGGGGAAAATGTTTGTGCAGCCTTGATATATGTCTATAAACTGAAACAGCTAGACTAGTGCATCCTAAATTTTACATTAATTAATTATTTTAATATGACTGTCATTTCTGCATATTTGGGGCAGAGGTCACATTCTAATACATGTCATTATAGAAAATCTAACTGCTCATTTTAAATCAATACTTTTACTTTTAATACTTAAGTACAAAAAATATCAGATACTTTAAGACTTTTACTTAAGTAATATTCCTAAAGGAGATTTTAACTTTTACCAAAGTATCACTTTGTGGTGCTTTATATAACACTGGTGTGTGTGTGTGTG
>NW_013952420.1:1335245-1336856 GCF_001266775.1 Austrofundulus limnaeus
GTCCGTAATGCACACCCGCCTTCAGAGTCAAGAACCAATCAAATTTTGTGAAGACAAGCGACCTGAGAGCGCGATTCGCATCGCTGCAACCACTATCGCGTCCCGTGTGTCGGGTTTCACCCAGGCTGCGATGACAGCCGTTAATCGCTGTAGTTTGTCGCCTCCTGTGTGTCGAGCCCTTAAGCCAGAGGCTGAAGACATACGAAGAAAAAAAACAAAAACTGTTGACTGTTGTTATTATACAAGGTCACAGAATATGACAGCTGTCATATATTGTGACTTCACTGTAACTAAGGAAATAGTAAAAATTTTTAGTCAAAAACTATTTATACTAATTGTTTACATCCTCTAGTGTCAGAAAAATAACTTTTGATCACTGACATGGTGACTGTTATTAAATTAGTACAGGGTCACATTATATGATGGCTATTATCATGTATAGCAGCAATAATAGTAGAAGTAATAGTAATAGTCGAGTGATCAGAAATTATTTTTCTGACATTAGAGGATATATAAAATGAGTAGAATCAGTTTATGAATAAATATTTTTTTATTATTTACAAAGCTACAGTGAAGTCACAATATATGACAACAGTCGTCATATTTTGTGACCTCTGGGTTACACTTTTGGCGTGTCATATTCTTCTTTGTGGCTATTTTCGGCCAGGTTCTGTAGAAACGCAACAGCGACCCCTCTGGTCACAATATATGACGGTCACAAAATATGGTGTAACACCGGCCCACACAACAGAGAGCACATTTTGTCCATGCGAGGCAGAAGAAAGGAACCCGTGTAACTGAGACGGAGTCAAACAACCCGACGGAGGCCTTCAGATGCTAGTGTTACACCTGATATTGTTCTGTGGGCTTTACTGTGATAACTGAAGAGCGGCTCACAAAAACTCCAGACATGGACGACAACATGATTGTGAATTTGAACAGTGGAAAGCTGCAACACAGTTATAGTTAATCTGGGATACGAAGGGACAAAAAATAAAAATAAAAAATACAACCAGCTGAAGATGGAAAAATTTATGGGGGGAGTCGAGGGGGAGGCAACATAAACGCAGGTTTGATCTGGTCGGGGGAAGTGTGTGAGAGTGTGCATGTCTTGCTATTGTTGTGCAGACATATACTGACATTAGACCACCCTTATGTGGATGTTTTGCCTGGTTCACCAGAGAAAAACATTGTTTCTGGGTTGTGGTTAGGTTAAACAGGGTTCCTACAGTTTAAGGAAAGTTCAATTTAAGACTTTTAAAGGCTTTTTAATGCCAAGCCAAATTAAATTTAAGATCAATTTCATAATAAACACAAATGACAAAAAAAAATACGACACACCAAAAGTGAATGGAAGTCAATAACATGTCCCCATGAGGATAGAACAACAAGCGTGTGTGTGTGTTTAGTGCTCTGACTCAGCTGACAATCATCAGGTCTGGTTTCATAAACCCCCTGTCAGGCGGTCACACCTAACCGCACAGCTGTCACAGACCCCTCGCAAAAGAGGGGACACACAACCTCTGGCAGCCTTCGGCTCACACATGTGTGTGTGTGTGTGTGTGTGTGTGTGTGTGTGTGTGTGTGTGTGTGTGTGTGTGTGTGTGTGTG
>NW_013952420.1:1336921-1355478 GCF_001266775.1 Austrofundulus limnaeus
GTGTGTGTGTGTGTGTGTGTGTGTGTGTGTGTGTGTGTGTGTGTGTGTGTGTGTTCGGGGGGTCTGAAGCATATTTGCTGACGTTTAAATATAAACAGGAACCAAAAAAAACTACATTAAACTAAATAAAATAAAGCAGTGAATGTGTTTGGACACTTCTAATTAAAAGTAGAATGTATTGCTAAATAAAAAAGGAACTGATTTTTTAATAAAGAACTGGTTTAAGGCGCTGGGCTCTGGAGTGAGGGTTCGTCGTCTGGAGGAGATTGATAAGAACCTCGCTGAGGCCTACAAACCCTCCCAACTTTAACCCCTTCTCAACCAGACACGGGGCAGACAAAACAAAACAAAACGAGTAAAAACAGACACTCACTCGGACTACGTAGTTAAACCTCCTCGTGTCCTTGATGGCGCTGCAGAAATCCAAGCGATTGAAGGCCTCGCCGAGCGTGCAGTATCCGTGGCGCTGGGGGAATTTAATTATCAGGGTATTAGATTGCAATCCTTCGCAAGAACACAGGAGTTGTGTTTGCATTTGGAGTGTTTATAATCAAACCAAACGAGCTGGTTTGTTACCTCCTTGGTGCTTCCTTTATGAACGTAAATCCACTTCTCCCTGTAGAAATCTGAGAGAAAATAAAAGTGTTTCCATCAGCGGCGTGCCGCTGCTCTCATTAGCTCAAGCTCAGAGACAAACACGCAAAGCAAATAAGACGCAGCTCCACGGCTGCTGGGGCTGTCGACAAATTGAAAGAAGAAGAAAACATCCTGGCGAGCTGTAATTCTGCTGTGGAATATTTGATGATAATAATAATAATAATAATAATAATAATATCAAAGTGCTCTTCTTCTGTAGATTGTTTGGGGGTATGTGGGGACTCACAGGGGATCTTGGTGTTGTTGTTCATCAGGTCCTTCTTTCTCTTCTTGGCAGCCATGTCATAGTTGAGGGAGAGCAGCAGGTTCTCCTTGTTGAAGCACTCCGGCTCCTTGACTTTGCAGAAGCTGGAAAAATACAGACAATAAGAAATAAATAAAAACAGAAGGGGGCGCATTTTCACTGTAACTGCAGCACTTCAAAGAGACAAAACAAATGGACACAAGCCTGCACATAACCCCTCGGGACACAGTGAAAGACTTTTGTTTTTTTGTTTGTTTTGAGTCAGTTTTGGACAGTGTCCAGGCTCAGAGCTTCGTTAATCTCCTCACTTGTTGTTGTTGGGTTATTATTAGCTCAGTGATTAGCCTACAAAGGGGAACTTAGCGAGAAGACTGATGGAAACCAGCACTTTGCTTTGATCACCGAGTTGTTTCAGAAACATCTCCCTCCATCCTCCCAAAGCTTTGAAGCAAAACAAGAACTGCGCAGTTTAGGAGTTGCGCAACTTTCACAGCGCGACGCTTCTTCTCAGCGCAGCTATTTTTTCTGGCTAACCAACCTGTCCACTGAGACATTGTTGTTTCTGTCGTCTGCTATCGTCTTCTTCCAACCATCTTCGGTTTTGACCCAGTTCTGACCCGGTGACCTCCAGTCCTGGCCGAGAAACGGCATCCTGTCTAGTTGAAGTTAACTAATTTAAAACAAAAGTTTGTAAAAATAAATAAAAACACAACTTGTGCTGCCACACTTCCCTCCCAGCAAAGCGCTTTTGTTGTCTCCAGTGTTTCTCTATGCTTGACGCTGCGCAGCTCCGTCATTTATCCTCCGAGTCAGAACCCGGAAACGCTCAGGCTCCGCCCACTTTGGAAACTTCTCCGCAGCACGTGGCTTTGTTTATCAACTCCAGTGTTGCAAAAGATGTGCGCAAGAGAGGAGGAGAAGTTGTTCTGTAGTGTCATGGAAAGTCAGGGACAGAAGACACCGATGGCATTCACTCTGAAGCATAAGCATGTTTTTTTTTATTATCTAAAGCAGGTTAGGAGAATGTTACTTCACTTAAAAACATATTTATTACAGTCTTCACCAGACCTGAGCAAGATTACCCTGCCTTATGACTTTGTTTTAGTTTGATACATTTTAAAAGAAAATTAAAATTGATTTGATTATTAAAAGACCAATAGATCTACTTTAAAAGCATCAGTGAAACTGAGCTGTAGCCATTTTTTGTTTTCCATTTTAAATCTAATTGAGTCCAAAAGCTGCAGATGTCCATCAAACGGTTATTTTTTGAGTGTTTCGTTCAAATCCGCCCAGTGGTTCATGAAATATTTTGCTAACAGACAAACATGTTTGACTCCAGTAGTTCATTACAAAGTTTTATTCAAAGATTCCACACATTAAGGTAGAGCTTGAAGTATGTGTTGTGGATCAGTCTCAGCTACTACCACACCAAATTCTAATTCAATACGATAAAACTGGCAGAGCTGTGGCCATTTTTATGATAGATAAAACTGATTAGCCATGGGGGCCATCTTGTATTGGGTTGAGCCCAAAAGTTTATCAGCTGCTGACGTCCATCTGATGGTTATCCTTTAAACGTTTCATTAAAATCCGCCAAGTGATTTATGAGATATTTTACTAACAGACGTTGCATTAACTCAAAGAATTAAGGCCAAAGTTTTGAGCAAAGATGTTGTACAATGTGTGATGCTTGAAAAAATTTATTGGTACTGACTCTCATCTACTACCACCCCAAGTTGTAGCTCAGTATCTGGACAGCTGACTGAGTTAGAGCCTTTTTGTGTTTGTTAGGTTCAGGTGGCTGAGACGGCCATCTTGAATTGGATTCACTTTAAAAATGAATCAATTGTAGATGTACAACCAGCAATGACTTTCTGAGAGTTTTATCAAAATCCGTTCAGTGGTTCATGAGGTACTTTGCTAACAGACAGACAGGTTTGACTCCAATAGTTAATTGTACAATTTTATACAAAGATCTCACACAGTCTATTAGAGCTTAAAGTATGTGTTGTGGATCAGTCTCAGCTACTACCACACCAAATTCTAACTCAAGTCGTAGCCATTTTTACGATGGCTAAAATTGATTAGCCACGTTGGCCATCTTGAATTGGGTTGATTGCAAAATTTAAACAGTTGTAGCTGTACATCCAATGATCAATTTCTGAGAGTTTCATTAAAATTCATCTAGTGGTTCATGAGATATTTTGCTTACACAACCAACAAACACATGCAAGAAGCACCTTTTCCCTTTTGGCAGCAGGCAGTAAATTATAGTTTGTGTTTTTTTTGACTGATGTGATGTGATTGTGTAAGCCAACTGCAAACTATGAGCCTTTTACAGGAAGAATTTGGTTTTAGAAAGTGTTTTCTTAAATCTGGTCAGTGTTTTCTGCCAGTGTAAATAAAAAAGAGAGAAACTCATTTAGGCTCCTCAGAACTGTGGCTGTAAAGAAGTCGTCTGTTTCTTTGTCCCTGCTGGATTCTTACACAGCATTAAGTTGCACTGTGTTTATACCTCTGTATTTAAATCCCCCCACCCTGAAAAAAATCAGCTGCAACTGATGAAGGAAGACTTTCTGTGGGTCTTTTTCTTGATTTCGTTCTTGAAAGATAACAACACATCCCAGCCAGTGCTCTGGATCAGCTTGATTAAACACACTTATCTTACAGACTGTATTTGAAAGTTTTATTGATTTGTTTATCACATTTATAGTGTTTCTAGTGTTTCTGTCTCACTCAAAGACACACAAACACAGGTAGTTTGAGTCATCTGGTGCTGCTTTCTACAAGTCCTACGCGGCAAGTATTTAGCTGATCTAATCAGCAAGCAGGAAAAAGTAAGAAGAGCTATTCTCGGTCCCCGTAACTCATGACACCCTATACAATCAGTCAAACGTGTCAGCTGCAGCACAGTGTGGACATGAAGCGGGCTCCTCTTCCAGGAAGCAGCACACCAGATTCTGCTCAGCTCCTTCATGTGTCGCGGTGCGTCCGCTCTGTTGGGGGCGGCCGTCGTGCACGTGTGGATGATCTAAATGCACACTCATAGTTCCAGCCTGCTTCTGTTACAGTCTGTGGGTTTCCTGGTTGTTTTTCTGGCCGTCTTTTGCTAGTCTAAATTATTACATTTAAAATTATAACTCTAATTCAAGTAGAATAGCCTATTGTCAACATAATTATGGAGTGTGATTTATTTTCAACTCAAAATATCTTCAAACTAACGAAATATAAAGTTATTAATGAGGAAAACCCATCTGGATAACAGCAGACTGACTGTACGTAAAATCTACGACAGGTCTGGACCACTCGTAAATTTTGTTCGTATCTGAAAAAAATCTTAGAATACGAAAACATTGGTGAATGCCACAAATTCTCCTAAATCACTCGTACGCACAACTTAAGAACAAATCTGTGCGTACGAACGGTTCTTGCATGAGGCCCAATGTTTCTTGGCAATAAATCTTACAGAGTTAGAAAGTCTGCTCATTTCTCTTTAAAATGGGATCACATTTGTAAGGAACACATTTGTGGGATGAGCAGTGTTGCACACATGAACAATTAGCCAAATGTTCTTTGTCATTGACCAACATCTTATTTTATTGTTGCTATTCACACTTGTTTTGAGTTTCTGGTACCTCCAGACGCTGCCAATCAGGTGCCAGATAAAATACATAATAAATAATTAACAAGGAAATAATCTACCAAACACGAATTTCCTTACATTTTTTCACATGACATAAAAGAGAAGACAGTTAGTCCTCTGCAGGAGGAGAGCCTTACATTAGAAACCACAGCAGAATGAAATAATTCCCATCGTTCCCAACTGTTCAGAGGATGATATGTGTGAAAAGTGGAACTTCAAAACTGAAACTGTAACACTGTGATACCGTTATTGGGACAGAGTAATAAACATGGTGCTGTTAGTCCCTGAAGTCTGTTTAATTCTATTTGTGGGGCAGGATGAACTACAGGATGACACGGAAAGTCCCAGCAAATGTCTGATCACTCAGTGACTAAACCCTGACCTAATACCCTCTTTAGTTTCTGTTTAATTTATTCACTGTATGATTAACAGAGCGAGCAGCAGTATCATTTACAGTTTCAAAAGGAAAAGGAAAGTCATAAATTGTAGAGTATCTTAGATGGCAATTCTAAGTTTTTATCCCACCACTGTCACAAAATGTAATCTTTGTTTTGGTTGGTGATGTCATAAAAGTCCAGTTCAGACTAAATTTTGTACACAAAACACAAGTTCAGAAATAAATATGAACATGATCTCTGAGTCTTAAGTCAGCTTTGCGTATGATGTTTTACAACAATGGCAGTTTTTAAAACAATATAATTAATGTTTTCATTAAGACCGTGTGGTTTAAACAGTATTTCTTACAGATAGACTTTGCCAACTTGTTTCTACTAAAATAATTGGATGCATATTATGGTTCCTGGAGGATTAGATTGTTTATAAGGACTACTGTTCTTTCCATCCATTCTTTATCTCAACCCGCTTCTTCATTTTAAGTTACTCATATCCAGCAGTCACTGTGAGAGGGGCAGGTCCATCACAAACTCAGACAGCAGGTTTACTTCTGGTTCCTAGGGTTCCTAATGTGAGGCAGAGCTTTTAGTTGTCAGGCTCCTCTCTTGTGGAGCTAACTTTTAGTTTCTGTTCATGAGGCTGACACTGTCTACTTTTAAGACTAATGGTGCGTTCACACCGAACGCGATTTCAGCATCAGGAGCATCAGGTTTACATGCAAAGTCTATGGTGGATGCGCTTCAATCAGCGTCAGGAAGTGCTGCGGCGCCTCAAGCGCGATTAGAGCAGCGCGATTTGAACGATTTGAGCTTCGACGTGCTTGATGCGCAAATCGCTGAAGTTAGAAAATCTGAACTTTTGCAGCTCGTCGCGCCGCGTCAACCAATCAGAGAGACTCCATGTGTGACGTAGCGACATATTTCCTGACGGGACAGTTTACTGAATGATGTCCACTAACCTGAAACAGATGGAGAGGAGCTCTTTAGCTGAAATCGAGTGCCTGAAGTCGGTGTCCTGACAGGAGAAATCCGCACCACTGCGTGGCAGCGGCTTATCAGACTGGACTCGGGACAAAAATAGTCCTGAAAGCGAACTGTGAGCCTCTCCCGCAGCTCCTGGGAATATCTCTGAATTATCTGGTGAATTAATTATGAATTAATTATTTGATGAACGTGACATGCTCTTGCTCTCTGTAAATAAAGCAAAGCCACTTCCTCGTCCGACATTAAACAGAGCCCGACAGAGGAGGGAGGGGCGGGGAGGCTCTTGCCGTGCAGCGCTTCAAGAGCTGTCCTGCGTCTGACCTCAAAGTGCACAAGCGTCCAACTTGAAGCGTTGCGTGCGATTGTGAAGCTGAAATCGCGTTCGGTGTGAACGCAGCATTAGGCTTAAGTCTTTACTTTTGATAAATCCTATAGGGTTGGCTTGTATTATCCTGAATTATTATTTTTTATAAGCTTCTAAAAGACTTAAGGTCTGGTTATAGACAAGACCTAAGACCATTGATCCAGCAACATCACAGCACGTTTGTGAATGTTGGAAAATCTGGTATTTCTGTTGTTAACTGAAGTGAGGCACCATTTTGTAAATTTGTCACAAAGACACCACTGCACTGTGTGAACATGTATTTAAGGTTGGGCAATCCTGGTCCTCGAGGGCCGCTGTCCTCCATGTTTTACCTGTTTTCATGCTCTAAAAACACCTGATTCAGTGATTAGATTCCCTTCTCAAAGCACGTAAGATAGCAGCCCTAGAGGATCAGGGTTGCCCATCCCTGATGTATCCACTCTGCCTGGCTGGTCTGCACAGCCTGTATCTCCACGCTGTCTCCCCTGAGCACAAAAACTGTCCAATGTCCTTCCACAAGTTCTTTGACTATCTATATACATTTTTTATTTGACTGTCTTTATTATTTTCACTGGAACAGTTGTAAAGATGGCTGTATTTTTTAACAGCCTCGGCCAGCTGCTCTTTGGGAAGTGGAAATGAGATCAGCAGCCACTTATCACAAACAAACACACCCATGAGGTTGTGACCAATCACACAATACTTAGACCATTATCTGAGGTGTCAGCTGGGGGCATGAGAACAAAAACATACATGCTTCGGACTGCTGAACGTTATTGACCATGTGTCTCTTTCTACTCTGCATGTTTATACCTGTAACTACTGCTGCCATTAACTTGTGTTTCATAATTTTTACATAAAAAGCTACATCTGCATCAATGCTTCTGTGTTTGTGTCTCTTTCTTTTCTTATCAAACCCCAGACAGTAAAGGCAGGTGGCTGCTCATTCTGGTTCTGATGTAGTTTCTTCCTGTTAAAAAGCAGTCATTCCTTTCCACTGTCACCATTATGCCGGTGAAGGTGAGGGACTGGGATAATGTCAGGATTCATCACAATATGTTGGCTTCATTCAATAACTTTTACTAACTGGCATCACATTAAATAGAGCATGTGAAAGTAGTGTATTTCAATAAGAACTAATTAACTGCAATTGGATCTGAATTGGTTTTATTTGTTGGACTTGCATTTACAATCGAATTTGATTAAAATTGCATTTTCAAGCTATTCACATTGTCGGTGCACCTGTATTTGTTTTGGCTACAATCTTACATTAGTTTTACGGAGCTGATGAAGTCTGGGGATTGGGAGGATTTCCAAACCAACCATTTTTTAGCCGATTGTTTATTTTCATTGGAAATACCATATTTTAGCACACGTAAGTCAAACTATGAGTGTGTTACGTTATCATTGTTGAAGTCAGTTTTTTTTAATCTGTGAGTTGAAACTTTGCATAAGTTAATAAACATAAACTTTCATTATGTATATCATTATAGTTTTAAAACAGTATCAGTTTTCTTCTGTTAATTTTCTCCTCTGTTTTTGTTGTGATATAATGATAAGACACAACAGCTGGTCAGTCCTGCTTGACCCAGCAGACACACATAAACACAGTTTAGCACAGTTACACAAATATCCACCTGTTGCCGCTCCTCGTGGATGAGTTTCATCACTCGCTCAGATTCTCTGTTGTGAAATACACTCATCAGTTTCTCTGTCTCTGGCCTCACATCTGCCAGCTCATTCGGCAACAAGCCTCACGAGGTGTAACCCTCACCCTCCTGTTTGTTACTCAAAATAACAGCAGGTCACCTATAGGTTTTCCAACAGTCCCTCCGCTCCGTTTCATAGAAGCAAGGAAACATCTGAAACCTTTGACCCAAAGAGTTCTGGTTTCATGGAAATGCTCTGTAGTAATGCTTATGTCTTTATAAAATGCTGATATTGGTATCTGGAAGTTCTCAGTAAATACGATTACATGAGCTGCTCAGCTGTTACTAGTCATGACTTTCAAAGTTCATTTTAAAGAAAATAGTGTTTGCAAGTTCTGAATAATCTGCATTGATCTTACTATGAAACGTCATGTTTGAAACAAAACGAACAAAATGTTCTTTTACAAATACTGTACAATATACAATTGCTCTTTCTCTCTCTCTCTCCCTGTGTGTGTGTGTGTGTGGGGAGGGGGGGTCGGCTTTGGTGACATTTGGGGACAATTGGTGCATTTGGGGACAAAAGTCGAGTCCCCATTTGGTTTAAATGCCATTGGTGGGTTGGGGGTTGGGTTTAGGACCAAGGTGTAAATTGAGTTTAGGTTAGTTTTAGGGTCAGGTGAGGTTAGCCTTAGGGTTTGTGGTCAGGGTTAGGCTGTAGAAATGTAATGGAAGTCAATGGAATGTCCCCAATTAGATAGCCGTGCAAACGTGTGTGTGTGTACGGGTTTTTCCTACAACATGGGGTATTTTTTACAAAAAAAAGCAGCCAGGTGGGGACCGAAGTGAATCGTGGGGACCAATCATGTCATGTCCCCACAGGTCCAAATGCATGTTACAGGTGTGGGGTTAGGTTTAGGACCAAGGTTTAGGTTAGTTTTAGGGTCAGGTAAGTTTCTGTGAGGTTAATTTTAGAGTATATGGTCAGGGTTAGGATATAAAGTCTAAAAAACATGAATGGAAGTCAATGGAAGGTCCCCACGAGAAACAAACGTGTGTGTGTGTGTGTGTGTGTGGTGCAGGAACAAGTCCAGACTTGTAGACGTCTGAACAGGATCAGTCACATCAAACAGACAGAAGTGAGATGAGGATGATCTCCTGAGATTCACTGTCAGCTGATGAGAAATGAAGCGAGGATATAAAAAAACGAACTGAAATGGTAAATTATGAATAAATAAAAGAGGGAAAATTAAGACATTAGAAACAAGTTCAAAATGTATCAAATTTAATGAAACACATAAAAAAAAAGACAAACCGTGACAATGTCTTGAGTTATATTTAGTTATTTTATTGAGTTACTTTCTTGTAATCTTTAAAATGATCTTGAGCAACATTGTTTTGACTTCAGCTGTTTTTTCATTCCGACAAGGAATGTTTGTTTTACTTGTTTAAAACACCTCAGCCTGACCTATGACTTATTCAGATATAGTCTCCTAGAGATGAAACATTTTATATTAGAACCAGCAGGACAGTGTTGGCACAGCTAACCAGGATGTTTTGCTATAACACTAATCTGCTAATTAAAATAATTAATTTGTAAATACTAAATTAAACCGGTAAAAAAAATTAGCTAACGCTCACCTGTCTACAGAGATTTCACAGATTCCAAGTTTCAACACTTTTTTTTGAACAGTTAAAAAAACCAAACAAGACAAACAATGCTAATACAAACTGTTAAGTTTTACAGGTTGCGATGTATATATTCTGAGAAATAAAAAAGTTTCAAGGCAAATCTGTGTGACGAATAGTTAGCTTTGCCATTAGCTGTTAGCTGATTAGCAGAACCGTGCCCACCACTGCAGCGAGATGATTCCTAAAGTGCTACGAGATGAAACTTTAACATACGATAAGTAAGGAACCTCAGGTCTTTGTTTGATTATTCCCTGTCTCATTAAAAACAATGTTCAGATATCTGCTGTGGCCTAGGCAGTGTCTCCTGACACTTCTTTTGTCCTCCGCTTGTTCACTTTACACATGTTTTATCAGCACAATACGCTGTCGTGGTCAGGTACAAGAACCAAATGAGACAATGAGGGGAAAAGCAGCCAAAGTCCAAAAAATAAATAAATAAATGTAAAAATCTACAGACAACTTGGCAAACTCTTGATCAAGACCATTTTACAGAATTTGAAGAAAATCTGATTATTGGACAGAAAATATAAAGACATGAAGATTGAAGATTTTTGCGTACTAGTAATATTTTAAAAATATTAGCAATCGCATAACAGTTTCATCACAGTTTTCCAGTGTTTGTATATACAGTGTCTGTAACCTCAGAGCTGAGAGCAGAGCATAGCGTCAACTCGCAACCAAACAGCCTCAAGGATGCAAACATGACAAATAAAAAGCTCTCGATTCAAAGCAGGCTGAAATCAGCACTTTGGGACGTTACACATTTTACGAACAGGCTGTGCTGAAGAGCAGCTTTTGTTTTTAATGTTCAGGTGTTGAATCAAAGCTTGAAAAAAGTAAACATTTAAATCACTGTGTTAAATGTTGGTCAAATTGCCATCAAGTTGTTTGTTTTTAACTAATAAAACCTTTAATACACACACCAAAAAATACATTATAAAGGACTTTTTTTTCCAATATCTTTTCCCTGTGTTATGATTTTGCCCAGTTTTGCGACACACTGGTCAGAGTCAGGAAGCCGTGGTCAAACAGTTTATAAGGCAGACTGCCTTTACTCGTCCAGGTGTCTGTCTTTGGGTCGTAGCACTCGAAGGTGTCCACGTCCTCAATGAGGTCGTGTCCGCTGACGTAGCGCCCGCCTGTGACGTACACGTTGTCACCGAGGACGGTGGCAGAATGGTGCATCCTCCTCTCCTTCAGGCTGGCACACCTGATGAACTTGTTGGCCTTGGTGTCGTACGCCATCATTCTGCGGGTGTAGCCTGGGACAGCAGACACATTAATATGACAGCGGTGGCACCGGGGGCTCCGACAGAACGTTGCAATGTCACTCCACCATCATTTTTACCCAGGAAACAGGCTAGAATCGCCAACAGGGTAGTCTTTTGTCAACCTAAGTGTCTTTTGTTTTAATAAAAATAACTTTAAAACATCAGTAAGGCCAAGATGAAATGATGAATATAATATTTAAATATTTTATGTTAATTTTATTTTAAATAGTCTGATAAAAGTTTATGAACAGATAACATCTGTTCTAGATAGGTTTCAACTTTAATGTTTAAATTAACAAGAACTATTTTCAAACAGCAACAAGCAGTTCAAGTAAATGCTTTATTATAAATTTATATTTTGTAGTAATATTCCAGCAGTAAGTTTATATTAATCCTAATGGAGGTGCTTTCAGGTTGTGCTGGAAAAGCAACTGCTAACTGCTGCTGCTCTAGCAAATAACCGTAGTATTGTACTGTATGTAAACCATGATCTAATGTAATCAGTGATGTAAAGCATTATGAAGTGGTGTTTGCTGAAACTGTCATAAAGATTTTGCGATTTGAGTTGTTTTAAAATGGCAACAAATCCACTTTGGTTTGGGCAGATTGAGCAGATCCAGTCAAAATTAAACTATTTCTCCAAATTCATTTATTTGAGTGAGTTTTAAAAAAAATCTGAGATTATCCTACAGACATGTATGTGTTGTCTGAAGTTTTCTGAAATTCGTTTCAAAATGGACCTTTCTAGAAAACTGTTGTGAGTTTTTGTTTGTGTATTTTAATTTCTCAGACATTTTAGCCTGTTACAGCTCCAGAGTTGTAAAATAACTACAAATACTTTGTTACTGTACTTAAGTAGAAATTTTGGTTATCTGTACTTTACTTGAGTAATTATTTTTCAGCCTACTTTTTTACTTTTACTCATTACATTTTTACACAATTGTCTGTACTTTCTACTCACTACATTTTTAAAAAAGGTAAGAAGTAGGAAGTCGTTACTCCTATTTTATTCTGAGTTGTTATTACTTTAAAAAAACTATCCTGATAAATTGTGTCTCCTGGATAGAGTGAATTTAATTGTTGTTGGATGAGAAGTATAAATATAAACCATTCTGACACCCTATTAGCTTGTACACAACCCATCACAGCTGCACGCHDTTWGAAAAAATATTTTTTGGAGAAGTCACCTCCCAATAAATGTCATTTTGGAAAATCTAACTGCTCACTTTTACTCAGTACTTTTACTTTTAATACTTAAGTAGAGTTTGTGTCAGAAATTCACAAAAAGTACAAAAAATATCGGATACTTTAAGACTTTTACTCAAGTAATATTTTTAGAGAAGACTTTAACTTTAACCAAAGCATTTTTATGATAAGATACTTGTAGTTTTACTCAAGTATCACTTTGAGGTACTTTATTCAACACTGTACGGCTCTAACACTTGCTTGTACCTCCGACGATGTAGATTTTATCCTCCAAAGCAACAGCAGGAGCCGAAACATTCTTCACTGTTCTGTTCTCCATCTTAGACCACATGTTCCTGCCGATGTGGTAAACCTATGATGGGGGAAGTGCAGGGAACGGACATAAAGTGAGTGGATGGTTGGGTAAAAAAGAGAAAGAAACACTTTGAGTGTAATTTCACCTGTATGAGTCTGACAGGGTTTTGCATGGCGTCCTCTCCTCCGAACACATAGATTCTGTGGTTGACAGCGGTGACTGCAGGGTGGAGCACAGCCTCAGGCATCGGGGTCATCCACTCCCACTGGTTGAACATACTGTTGTACCTTAAATGACAGCATAGAGAGATTGATTGTTTGTTTGTGGATTTTGCAGCTCAATTAGCATCGGTGGGCACAGTTAACCAGAAAGTTAGATTCGCTAACTCATAATCCGCTAACTAAAAACATAGCTTCGCCAATGCTTAACCACTAATTTTGTTTTTAAATACCGGAAGCTAACACTAAAGAAGTAAAGAATAAATTAGCGTAAGCTAACCCTAACAGCTAAGATGACTGTCAGTCTGTCACATGTCTTCGTGCGAGACAGGTGGGTCTTACACAAACCTGTTGACGTTAGTTTAATTCTATTGGTTTGATTTAAAGGTGGGCGGGGTCACCTGTGGCAATTCAGCCAATCTCTGAGTTAGCCAAGCCTAACAGGTGGACACACGAAGAGGAAATAGAGGCAAATAAACAGTTTTTCAGTCAACAACTTACACTTTATTTACTGTATAAAAATACTGAACAAACCAAAAAGACTTTTTGAAAAGACAAAACCATACCATGTCTATGCTGTAACTATGAATCCAGTTTCATTGTCTTTGTATGTTTTGGTAAAACAACATTTTTTGGGATGCAGTTGCACTGTAAAAAATGAAATGTTGGATTTACTTAACCATGTTATGTTACCTGGTTCCATTTAACTGAGTTGAGTAAATTCAAAGCAATATCCCAGTTTTTTTAACCAAAGAACATGAGCATGTTGCTTTGAATTTACTCAACTCAGTTAAGTGGAACCAGGTAACATAACATGGTTAAGTAAATCCAACATTTCATTTTTAGAGTGTGGGTTTGAATGTAACAGGTGATTTAACTTTGTCATATTCCGGATACTTATTTCATAATTCTTGTTCAAATTATTATGTGTAAATCAATTTGAACAAATTTGAATTTTTAAAAGTTTGTAGTAAAAAATACCTGAGAAAAAAGGTCAATTTAACACTATTGTGCTGTAAATGTAACTGTCTCATTTTGTTTTCAGAATTACAATTTATCTTTGTTTTAAATACAGCAATTAGTAATTATGAAGAAAAAATGTTGTCGTTTTAACATATTGTTAATGCAAAAAACAGTGATACTTTGTTTCAGATTTTACAGCATATCACTGTTAATTAAACATTGCCTTTCTGTATTTCACTTTACAAAATATTTCTGTCACCATTTTACAGACATTTACTGTAAAATTCACGTACATTTTTTACAGTGTATCTATACCTGTTTGAAAACAGTATAGACCATTTAGTCTTTAGCTACTTACCTACTTATACCTGTGCTACTTAGCTATTGGCAAAGATTAATTTAGTTAAAGCTAATTGGTCAGGTAATGGTTTTCAAAGCTGATTAGCGGAACCATGTGCACCACTGCTTATTAGTAACAGTAAGAGTTGACTGGCTTTCTTACCTTTCCACACTGTCTGTTAGCCGTCTGTCAGGTCCAAGGCCACCCAGGACGAAAATGAAATGCAGGTAGGAGACACTGTGGTGGGCAAAGTGAGGCTGAAGCATGGGCTCTGCTGTCCGCCACTGGTTGGTTTTGAGGGACAAGGTGTAGACGGTCCTGCTGACTTGGTTATCCTTTGTATTTATCATCCAGCCTCCAAGAACGTACAATACACTGTGAAGGGCGACGTAGGACGCTTTGTAAAGGCTAACAGGCAGCTTGGCGAGTTGAAGCCACTTCTGGCTCTTCTCATTGAAGGCTAGCGCTTCCCTCGAGGTCAGTTCGTTGTTCTTCCTCCCTCCGACTACCAACAGCATGTCATCGTAGGTGCAGCGCCGCGGGGCAGCCCAAAGAGAATCCATTGAAAAGTCTTTGTCGCTCTTAATGCCGACAGAAAACATCAGGCGTCTCACAGATTCGATGAGCTCAGTACAGAGGGTGGATGACTGGATCAAAGGGTCATTTGCGATGAACTGGAAGAGGTAGGTGGGGTGGATGTAGCGCAGGCGAACTTTCTTGAAAAGGTCGCTGATCGCCCCACATCTGGATATGGGGTCGTGATGAATCCAAGCAACGAGTGTCTCAAAGACCTGCTCCTCCTCTGCGCAAAGGCTATCATCATCCAGGTATCCCATCAGCTCCTGTAAGGAAAGCTCACACAGATCCTCAGAGACCGACACATCGGAGAAGCTCCTCATGGCCATCTCTTTAGCTTTGTCTCTTAAACTGTTACAATTCATTATGTCAGAAAGTCTTATCATGCTTAAGCAGTTGTTGGGTCTGAGTTGCCCCTGAAGGAAACTCGAGCAGGCCTCGAAAAGGTTTTCGTACTGCAACAGGGACGCCGCCTGCATCAGAGAGAGCACGATGTCCATGCTGATGCTAATGAGTCCAGTGTAAACGTAGTTGATGATGCTGCTCAGGATACTTGACGGGACGCTCTTCAGGTCGATCTTGGTCTGCTGGCTCTCCACAAAGTTGTTGCAGAACATGGCTCTGAAGTAAGGGCTGCTGCACACCAGGACGCTACGATGGCAGGGGATCTGTGTGGTCCCCGAACACAGCACCACGTCCGTCAGGATGCTCTCCTGCCTCAGTCTGTTGAGCTGCAGAAGCAAGGAGGAGGAATGCTCCTCATCTTTGTAGAGGTGGACCTCCGCTGCCAAGGGATCCATCCTGAGAACGGGTGAAGATGTTACAAAAAATTCATTTGAATTGTTTTTGCATTGAAAGTACTACTTTAATCGAATTTAACCAAACCCTGGATAAGATTAACTAAACCTATAAGATTACTTTAGTAATTACTTTTATACAATAACGGAAATGTGAAAATTGATTGCTTTTGCTTTTTATTTAAGCAAATAAGAATAAAATGGTTTTCAAGATTAACCTCAATGCAGTGTCATTAATTCATTCTCAAACCATATTAGAGTGAATTATTGCCCTTGTACATAAAAGTAGAATTAAATTTCTCATTGAAATATTAACAATAAGTATCCTATATATTGAACTTACACACTAGCAGTATATTTTCCTAAATAGTGCCTGTGTTTTGTCTGATTCTGCTGGTTTTTGTTGTTTTGTTTTTTGCTTTGACGTTCCTGTGGGAGAACTTGTTGTGTTTTGTTATGCTGTTGGCGAATGTAAAGATCGTAGCTACAGCTCTTCCTTTTCATGCACAAATGTGTCATTCTAAACTTGAAATGAAAATTTTATAAAATACAAATCATCAATTCTGACCTTTAGATTCTGCAAACATATTAAAACATTATTAACAGCCCCACTGCAGATCTCAGAGCCTTACAAGTCTTACCTATTTTTATCTTCCTCCTTACTGATGTTTTTGTTGGATCCAACAAGCTTCAAAGCAGGTTCTCAGCAGGAAACGTATTGCGTTGCCATTTTGCTGAACTCTCTTCCCTTTTCTTCTTGTGTTGATGCTGTGTGACCGTACGCGCTCCTCTCTTTGTAGGGGGAGTTTGTTTGCACACTGTTTGTTGTTATGGTCTCCTTCCACGAGGCCTGTGTACATTCCTCCCCTAAAAATAGAGCCCCTCTTTGGCAACATGGCAGCAGACTCACATGAGCTTTTCGAGAATCGTACTCCATCACCTGTCTGTCTACTGTTTTTCCTCGTCCTCTTCTGCTCTCCTTATTTATTACAAAAACATCTCACATTTTTACACATCAGATTTTTGTCCTCAAACCGTCTGTATCTTTGTCTGGCAGCAAAAAAAAACAGCACTTTTGCTCGATAACACTCACTGTGTAGGTATAAAAACAGGATTGCTGCAGGCTTGTGTTTAATAAAAAGGGAGCATGAACATGCAAAATAGTCTGGATGTAATATTACAAACAAGTCGCAGCAAGTTCAGTGAAATTTCCTTCCCATCAGCAGACGTTTGCAGTTAACAGAGCAAAATGAAGGAGGTTTTAACTCAGTTGGGCTTTAATTTTATAACATTTATGCTTTACGCATTAAGAAAAAGCCTAATTTATCTGTGTGTCAGCAACAGATGCTTGCCTTTTCCTATGGCTGTATTTTCCAAACTCATTTCCATCTCATTTGTTTCGGGCTCCTCGCGATGAGGAGGAAAAAAAAGGGCTCATTCTCTGCTGCTTTTGTAGGAAACATCCCACAAGGTGGCATTCTGATTGTTTACCCATTCCCCACAGCTGGAGAAGAATCAAAGCATGTTGCTTGAAATGTGGGCACGTAAAGACAACAAAAACCACAAACAAACAAAAAAGGAAAATTTTAGTCATCGCATTTACGAACGAGGCATGTTTTATTTCTTGTGTGCAGGCTTGTAACGCAGGAGCACGGCGAATCAGACACAAAAAAATGCTGCTTGGATTGAATTCAGTGAGTGGTGAATCACTGGTTGAGTTCTGTGAGCTGCACTGCATCTTCCACGGAGATCCTCTGAACAGTTTGTGCTCTGCTCGGCAGCTGATGCAAAACAACAACCTGCTGCAGTCAAATATTAATGTGAAGTTGAGCACTGAGGTCACAAGGTCCCTTTAAAACTTCCACTGAGCAGTAGCAACAACCGAACAGCACCATCTAGTGGCTCCTGTCTGCTCTTTGCCTTGCAGTCACATTCAATTTGTCTCCCAGCTCTGCTCAGTCAAGGGCGAGCGCTTAACTTATTAGGCCAGAAAAATGAGCAGTTTTGTTTTTGTCGCACCCCCAAATGCTCTGATTGCTTCCTTTGACATCAAGTCTGTTATCTCTGTTCTTTCACCTTCAGCACACGAGCTAAATGGACTCATTACTGTTTGCCTGCAGGCAACAGGTTTTATTAAAAGAGAAGGCTTTCATAGACTTTTACCAGCAGGGGTGTTCCCGCCCATCGCCACATGATCATCTGCTGTGGTTTAATTGAACCGATACCCAGAGGACTACACTGGACTCATTTGTATTGTGCTTTGCATGCCTGTGTGTTCCTAGTAAAGTGAAATGACTTTAGAATCATGAATAGGAAGGTCAGACTTCCTTTGACTTCAGCCTTTTTGAGCAGGATTTGCACTGTGAAAAAGACCCAGTCTGGTTTAGTTTATCTCATCATATTGTGTCAATAGGCACTGAAATAAAAGACTTAAATACACAAACTAGTAGTGAGGATGTGTGCAGGCAGACCCAGGGCGCAGGCAAAAATTCAAAAAGGTAACAAAAAGATTTATTTCATAACAAAAGAAAGGCTGTCGTGGCAGCAAAAACTTACAGAAATCTCAGGAAGACACAAGAACTCTATAGGACAGCTACACAGGCTGGGGATAACAGCTCAATGATCGAACAAAGCACAGAAGACAGAACACAGAATATAAAGAGAAACTAATTAAGGACAACAAGAAACACCTGGAGTAGACACAAGAGGAAACAGGTGAGCTTGGGCGGGGCTGAAGGAATGACAGCAGGGGAGATATACACAGGGGAACACAGAAAAACTTAAAGCAAAAATACACAGATCATGACACTAGTGACACATGATGGGAAAGGTGAAGACACTTAAAATTTATTTGATTTTATTTATTTATTTTTGGCTCATTTAAGATCACTGTTCAAACTGGTGGAAAATATTTGTATCAGACTGAGTCTGAAAAATGCTAATAACAAACTAGGATTTTTCTTTTTTTAAAGAATAAATGCAGCCACTATACAAAATTCCAACATCAACCTTTTTCCTTAAAACCAATTAGTAATTTAAGGCTTACCTGTGTAATAAGCTGACTAAACGTCAACATTTTTGATGTATATACGGCACAAAATGTGTAAAAAGAACAAAAATCTAAAGAAATGTTAACGCTGCTGCAAGTGGCTTCAGTGTCACCACACACATGTGTCTCACAATACCTGGAAGCACATTTAATAAGATAGACAGAAACACAGACTCAAAAATAAACCTTAAACAGTTGTGTAAAGACTATATATATA
>NW_013952420.1:1355528-1361446 GCF_001266775.1 Austrofundulus limnaeus
TTGTTAAGCTTGTTTGTCCACTAAGTGGAGTCACTGCATATAAGGCTGAGTTTACCTGAAACTCCTCAGACTGAAGAAGTCTCTTGAAGGGGAGAAGGTGAGTCCAGAGGACAACATTTTTTTCCTACCTGGATCACTGAGATGGCTCAGGACATTTGATGATTTAAAAACTGTGAAAAAAAAAGTAATTGTCATGTCAGTCATGCAAAGTCAAATTTTCCACGAGGTGTTTCAATGTTCTGCTGTAAAGTATTTTGAGCTGTAAGACCTTCAAAACAGGCTGAGCTTTCTCACTCATTTTGCCAAAATCCATTTGTCATGTGTGTGGAAATTTCCTTTTATTACATTTGCAAATTTCATTCACAACCACTGTACTGTGACCAAACGTCAAAGCTCACTAATGCAAATCAAGACAAATGCTTTGTTACATTTTTTGTGTTTTTTTGTCGTTTTTCCAATAGGCAAATATGAAAAATTTTAAACCTTGACCAAAAATAGAAAATAAAAAAGTCAGCGTCTAATAAAGGTGTTTTAATGCGCATCCACTGAAGTTCTGCAGACCAACCCTTGTTGTTAAAATGATAATAGCCACCGGCAGCTTCTCACGCCTCACAGGACATCTCTTCAATTTGCCTCACTTTGCCTCAGTTGTGAACTTCAAACTGTGCATTGGATTGTCACTCTGTCATATCTGTTTATGTAGCTTTCCCTGGTGCTGGGGCACTGATTCTGTGCTTGGCTAGGCTCGCTGAGCGTCACGGAGCCAACGAGCTTTACTTCCTGAGCAGTCAGTCAGAGCTGCCTGAACTCCTGCGACTTGTGCAACAAACTTTGAGACACACCATGACTTGTAAATTCTTACAAATGCTTAAAGCTGAGGTGTAAGCATTTGTAGCTCTGGCTTTTTAAGGTTGACTTATTTTAGAGAAACAAACTGTGTCATGGTTTATAGGCACTGGACCCGAATGCAGAGAAAATTCAAGGAGCTCCAATGAAAACATAAAGATTTTAATAAAGGAAACTAAAAAGCAAACATTTACATGTCGGACATGGTATGAAACACTCCCAATGCCAGGCTGAAGGTGGAGTGAAAACTGGTGGATTAGATGAACAGCAGCTGACGAGCGGAGTGGAAACACCTGACATGATGACAACATACGGACAGGTGAGAGTGGGCGGGGCAGCAGCTGAAGGAGCAGTAAGGAGAAATGAACTAGTGCCACAGGGAAAATAATGAAAGGTACAGAAAAAATAAAATAAGAAACAAATGTTCTTATTTCAGCTGTTCACTCTTGAGGGGTCACCAGTAAATGTTTCCACAGCGGTAGACACAGTTCTGCGTATCTGCTAACAGCAAAGCTAACCTTTTGTTCAGCAAATTAGCTTTTTTTCACTAACTTTGGAAATCATTAGTGAACCAATTAGCGTTGGCTAAATTTAGTTTTGCTAACTTTAATCTGCTAACAAAACTGAAAAAAAAAACATTTGTGTGGATACCACACGTCTTTGTTTAAATGACTGACCTTGAGTTAGCAGTTAATTAGTTCGCTAATTTTCTTACCTGTTTAGTTGTTTAGCATTAGCAAAGCTCTTTTTTTTGTTAGCGGATTGGTGGTCAGTGAAGGTTATAATTAGCTGTGCCAACTCACTGTCCCCCTGAATTTTCTGTCCTCACTCCAACTCCGTCTGTGTCCTTAAACTGTATCCTTAAATATCCCTTTTGTCTTTTTTTCCTGGCAGCTGCATCTTTAACATCCTTTTAGTGATATACCCATTGACCCTCCTCTTGACATGTCCAAACCATCTCAGTCTGGCCTTTAACTTTCCCTCATCAAAGTGCCCTTTAAGTATATTAATTTTAAATTAAAAATAAGAAAGTATACTTCAGTTTACTTGTTGTGTACTTATCAAATATACACTTTATTATTAATTTGTTACCTATACTTGGCTGTTGGATAAATCAAGACACAAGAACTGACAAACAAGCAGCAGATCCATAATATTTTAAATCACAATTTAGCCAACATTGACCCATTTAAAAAGTAAACTTGGTAAGTAAAATTACACTTTGGAAAATATATGTTACTATACTTAAATAGACTTAATGACATGTACTTCAACCTGTGCTGTACTTCTGATGATCTCAGTCTTCATCTTCATTCTTCTCACTAGCAAGGACAAACTCATCATCTTCAGCTCTGACACTTCCAGTTCTGGTCAGGGCCTCAAGTCTCCAAACCATAGCTGGTCTCTTTACTCTCTTGTAAACTTTTCATTTGACATTAGTTACAAATCATTTCTAAAATTTTTCCATTTTTCCATCCACTTCATTCTGTCTGGTCTCTTTTCTTCACCTCTTTACCACGCTCCCTGTTTTCTTGGACAGTTGACCCTAAGTACTTGAGGTCCTGCACCTTTACGACCTCGGCTCTTTGTCCAAATAGAAACAAAAAAAAAAGCAAAAATGAATCAATAAATAAACAATAAACACAAAAAGCTAGCAGGAAGCTCCAAATAAAATAAAAATAAAACACAGATCCTGACAGGTTGTTTTGATTATTCACACTTAATAAAACTGTGAGTTCACTTCAAGATGATTCATCTATTGATCACAGGCACTAACACAAGCTTTAACGAGCTAAACTCCTGGAAATACAACAAAAGAAGGTGTCCATGCACTTTATACAACTCAAAAAGTTTCCATGAGCTGGAGTTGACTGTCAGATATCTGCTATAACCTGCAGTGACTCTGCTAAATTCATTTTTTTCCCCCCAACTGGACAAACAAAGAAATCATGAAAAAATATGTGGTAAATGTTCAGTGCAAGTAAAATCATGCTGAAGCTTTCCCCCATCTTATTTTTAGAAAATTACTTTCAGATTGATTTTAGCCTAAATCTCTGGCATGAAAGCAGCAGGTGATGTATTCCTTCAAGGAACCCTAATTATTTTTTTTGCTCGTTCGCACGACAATTGAAGTTCTCAGATTGTCTGTTTTCCCAAATTGTCTGGTTTGAATTTAACTAAGTAACCAGTGGACTAATCAAACTCAGACCTGTTTAAATATTTTCTTTGTTAAAAGGAGTAATATGTTGGAAAAAAACTGTTGTCACAAAGCGCTCCGCAGATTTACAGATGCTTCGTTTCACAGCTGCTGCGTTCAAAGTGGTAGTCCTTAAATGCAAGCTGATTTTTTCTGACCGCTCAGGTCATTAGTTTGCATCCACTAGGTGTCAGGGCAACGTTATGCAAACTTTCAAGAGAGCGGAGGAAAAAAAAAAAAGAAAAGAAAAAAACAGATTTTGTCCCTTGAGCCCTCGGGTCAGTTGAACTTGATCCATAAACCGCCCCGCTCTTTGTAAGCTGTTTCGAGGCAGAGAAAATACTTCTTTAAAAAAATATATATAAAAGAAATGAAGCCACTGGCTCGCTGGAAAATCGATTGAAGAAGGGTTTTAAAAGTGTATTTATAGCTTCTAACTTAAAACAGGTATTTGCTCAGACCATCAGAAAGAATCGAAGCAGACAGTGGGAATCACCTCTCTTAGTCGGCCTGCTGAGGCAAATTGCTCCCAGGTGAGATCCTCACGGATTTGACAGAGAGAGACGTCCACACATAAATCAACAAAGAGCAAGGCAGCGAGGCTTGAGTAGTATATGGGGCCGGTGTATTACTGTATAAAAATAAACACACGTATCTGAGCTGGGGTGAGGTCTTAAGGGGCTTTCTGTTAGCTGCTTAAAATTCTTCTGATATAGTCAACACATGCAAAACATGTTTAAAGAAACAGGGGAAAAAAAACAAGTGTGGATCTGTCTTCTCTGATAGAGTCAGTGGGTTAGTGGGTGCTGTGTGGAGAGTGGAAGGGCTGTTTGAGGATTTTTGTGCACCTTCATGTGCGCTGCTCCGCGCGAAAGATGGAGCGCTCTGAATGTGAGCGTGTTCGCAGCAGATATTGATATTCTACGTGCAGCAGAAGCTGAAGCCAGTGTCTTTAAAGTGTCAGCCCTCAGCAGTCAGCCAGGTGTGCCTGAGGTATGGACGAGAGGGGTGTGTGTGTGGGGTGTGGGTGGAAAGAGAACGAAGGAGCGAGACAGGAACGTGGGACAAACAGAGGAGGGAGAAAGGTATAAGATGAAGAGAGGGGCAGGGAGAAGGAGCAGGTGGAGGAAAGAAGCCTTTTTGGTGGGATTTTTCTGGAGGTGAAATTACTCAGATGCCTTTGAAAGGCCTCTGACCGTCCTTTCACCTCCCTCTGTAGTTTGGGCCACACGCAGACACGTGGGGAAACAGATGGACGCAGGGGGAACGGGGCTCCAGGGACCCGCAGTGAAAAAAGGCAGGTCTAAAACCAGAGAAAATCAGTGCTTATGGAGGTGCAGCAAATTCGTGATGAATATAGAGAATTATGCACAAACGTAAGCACGGACTGTCATTAAAACAACCCAAATAAACAGAAACATTTTTACTGAAGTTTCACTGTGAAAACTGAAAAGCCAGTTACCAACCTGTCTGATCTCTGGAATATTATAATAAAGTTGTTGAAATATATTTCTGGGCAAATGAATGTGTGCACAGTTTTATTTTATTTGCAGAAACTTTAGTTTTGATGTTTTTTTTTTTTTTTTTTGTAAATCCCACTGTCATGTATTATCCAAGTCTTAAATCAAAAACATGGGAACAAACTCAAATCAGTCATGTGAAAAAATGAATCCCCCCTTGGGAATGAATTTCTGCATGAATGCGGCGTAGCACGGGGGTGATCAGCCTGTGGCTCTGCTGAGGTGTTCTGGAAGCATTCAGGTCACCTGCGTTGTTGGGTTCTGTGCGATAATATACACTTCTGTTCACCCACTTCACGCACGACTGGACCACCAGGCACAGCTCATCTTCAAGTTTGCTGATGACACCACCATCTTTGGGCCTCATCACCGACAACGAGGAGCGTGAAGACAGAGATGAGGTGAAATCAATGACCAACTGGTGTCAGGAAAGTGACCTCTTACTGAACTTGGGAGATGATAGTGGGCTTCAGGAGACAGCCTGGAGGCTAGGATCCCTCCATCTACATAAACAACGCTGAGGCAGCTTCAATTTGTAGGCCCCTGACGCATGTAGTCGACAAATGGTAACAGGGAAGCTTGTGATCGTAAACATACATCATCCATAGACTAGACTGTCTCATTTCACAGCCATTTATGCAGTCTGCATGGGTGGCCAACATAGACCACGAGTGTCAGTCTGAGTGACAGTCTTCTTAGTGGTTAGCGATTAGCTGTTTGTGCTAGATTCTGCTAATTTTAACATGTTTAGCATTAGCAAAGCTGTATTTTTCGTTAGAATGTTATGTGTTACTGAAACTAACTTTTTGATTAGCTGTGCCCACCGCTGAGAGTACCTCTGACTCCCCCTATGGACGACACGCAGTGATGGTCTAGCCTGGCCCTTGCCTTCCTACACAGCTCCGCTCAATTCTAGTTTCCCTTCACTGCCCCGTCTGGGATTTCTCCCATAGAGAAGGATTTCTTTTCATCCGGGCCAATTAGAGAACACAATATCGATTTTCTGTACAGTGTCTGCTTGTAGTTTATTTTACCTGGGATCAGAAAACAGAAGGAGGAGTTTTGAAGGACGTTGATTTTCTGCGCAGTGTCTGCTAGTTAGTTTAGCATTCGGCAGTGGAGGAAGTGAATGAAGCCAGTCCGTGTTAATAAGGCTTCCAAATTAAAATATATTTGTCTGACAAAGCAGCAGCTCTCATTTACAGTCCTCTAGTTCAGGTCAGTACTTCTCCCCTCTCAGTAGGGTTGTTTACAGCAGTTTCCCAAAGTTGGGGTCGGGACCCAAAGTGGGGTCGCGAAACATCAAGGTGGGGTCCTGAAAAGATTTTCTGAATTAATTACATTTTTGCCTTAGT
>NW_013952420.1:1361564-1367288 GCF_001266775.1 Austrofundulus limnaeus
CAACTTTGGGAACCACTGCACTTTAGTTCCCAAAGTTGGGCTTGGGACCCAATTATGGGTCATGAAGCACCTTGGATAATCTCCAGAAATCAATTTAAAGGGTAATAAAATAATTGCTGATGTAATATTTTCCCTATAATTATTACAAAAACACAAAATTCGTGTACCGTTCGTGTACTATTGTGTACTACTGCACTATTCGTGTTTGTGTACTCAGACCAGTAATATTTGGGGTCACAAGATTTTGCCATGGATATTTTGTGGGTCAGAAGATAAAAAGTTTGGGAACCACTGGTTTACAGCATACGTGATTTCCGGTTAGCTTGTTAGCTTAGCCTCCTTCGACCTGGCACTTGCGGCCAACCGATCCAGTCAATTTAAACTTCAGCTGAGGCCATGCCTCCAGCAAGAATCGCTTCTCTATAGCCGAGAGTCCAGACCCTCGTCCGAAGCAAAGTGAAGGACAAGGGGCTGGTTTTCACCAGGCTAGTGATGGTCCTGTTAGTGATGAGGAACTTGAGACGGATGAGAAGATGCAACACAATCTGCTGACTTTCTTGGACATAACTTTTACTTAGTGTCATTTGAAATTCAGTCTCTTCAAGATTTAAAAGTAGTACCGCACAATTTCACTTAAGAAAATGGCCAAATGATCAGTGAAATACAGTCAACTACAATTAGCAGGAAACATGGTAGATGAGGTTATACGGCTGTTTTAACCGAGCAAAATGTTTACACATCCCCCCAGCTGCCTGGCTGTTCACCCAGCTGAACCATTATGGCTTCTTCAAACCCCACCCAAAATGATTAATCTAACTAATCAAGTCTTTCACAAACTCCTCCCACATTCAGGAACCTCCCACTTAGTGACTGCAGAGACCCCCTTCTCCGTTGAGGAGTGGTTGCTTGGTGGATATTTTATTGAAATTGCTTTAAAAAAATATCCACATACAAATTAAAATGAGTATAAAGGAGCAACTAGAAGGAATGACCATCAATGATTTGTATTAAGTTAAAAAAATTAGTTAATCACAAAGTGAATGACTAAACTGAGTTAATTGTGTTTTGAAAACAATACAGGGAGATGTCTGTCGCATATTTAATGTGTTGTGCTTCACATCAACACACCTGAGTTCTGCTACATGCCTCTTTTGATCCTGAGTGCTCGCCTCTTTTTTAAAAACTTGTGTCTGTGTGTGATGTGGCAGACTCCATTGGAGATTTTTGAATGGCCAGAGGCATCATAAAGATGGACTGTGGTCTGTGTGGCCATTTCACCAAACTGTTTTATGAAAGAGCCTGAAGTCTTCCCAATTTTCCACTGAGGAACATTTTTCGAAAATTGTTCCACTATTTCTAGACAGTGTTTTGCAGTCTGGTAGCTTCTGTTTATCTTAATTTTCAAGAGATTCAGCTTTTCTAAAATGCTTTATTTTTTATACCCAGTCCTCTTATCTACCTGTTGCCAGTTAAACTGATTAGTTGACAAATGGTCCTCTAGCTGTTTCTTATTTGTATCGCTTACTTTTACAGGCTTTTGTTGCCCCTACATTTTTAGATGCAACGCTACCATTAAAATTAAAATGTATAAATTGAACAACTCTTGGTTTAAACATTTGATACATTTACTATGTTCCATTGTGAATAAAATGTGAATTAATGAGCTTTGTAAATAAGCAAATGGTAAGTGGCCTGAACTCATATAGTGCTTTATCAAATCCAAGGACTCCAAAGCACTTCACACTACAATCATTCACCCATTCATACACACATTCACACACTGATGAAGGTAAGCTACATTACAGTTACAGACTGAACGAGCTGTGGCTGCCATTCACTGGCGCCACCAAGTCTGTTGACCACCGCCTACAGGCAAGGTGGATGAAAAGTGTCTTACCCAAGAACAAACCCTACCTCCTATCACTGTCTCCCCCAAATAAGTGTATTTTGTTTTGGGAAGATCAGCTCAGAGCCTCTTTTTTCTTCTAAAATAAATCATAGCTCACCCACTTCCTTGTCAAAACGCCTCTTTATACTCCCACCGACTAGCCGAAATCGGCTCGGATTGTCGCAGTTTTTCATGACAAAAATTACATCACCGTGTTCTCAGTGTCGACGCTCACAACCTGCCGGCAGAACGTTTTACCCCACCTACCGCTAAGTTTATGTGTGATTGGTCAGAAGTTTGTGGGGTGTGTTTGTTTATGCTGAAAGTGCTGGGATGCTACATTATCCTCCAACTTCTCACTTCCTGAATGTGACTGTTGTAACCAGAAGCAGACATTTTGAAAAGACTGTCAAACAGCCAAAAACTCACGAGTGGAAAGAGAAATGTTTTGTACGAAGGAGTCACGTCCGAGACAGTTGTGTAGACAAATAACAGCAGATCTAACCGGGACAGATTTGTTTTTTGTTTGTTGTCTAGCAGGAAGGAATTTTGTGCAGTGACGCATACCGCAGTGGGAGCTCGGCGCAGTGTGTCTGAGGAACTATGGAAGGTGTGTGAGAAAACAAATGTCGAACAACCACGTGACCGTGCGTCAACTGTTCGGCTTTGGTTTAAGTATGTCGAGGTCTAAAGTCCACACTCTGTCTCAGACTGCTTTGTTTTTTCATCCACAGAACGCTTTCAGACAGTGAAGCTCTCTGTTCTGTCTGTAGTTCTGACTACGGTTCGGTCCACGTTCAAACATCTCCAAATTGCTTTGGTTCAATCACACTAAAACTAAATACTAAACACTCTAAACCACACCCTGACTATAAAATCCAAACAATCTCTCAAATCTCATTACTCTCCCCTGATTTCACTCATCTCTCCATCGCCGGAAATTTTTTTAGTGCTTGTCAAATAATTTTGGACCTTAATCAGAAAAGAGCTTAAGGGTTGTGTGCTTATTTGACAGGGATGGGGATGAAACCAGATGTTAGTGAGGTGTTTTTTGTACCCAAGAATCTGCCAGCTGCCTTCCTCTGCAACTCCCTTCATATATGATGAACTATTTTTTAAGTGCTGTCGTGGAAATCTTTATTTTACCTAGGCAGAAACACGAGATCAAGAATAAAAGGTTATTATAAAATTATATTATAAAATTATTTATCATATCTCTGGTTTTATTTGGCCTATCAACACAATTTACAAACCGGTGTATATTTTGAAGTCTGTACCTTTGACACAAAATTGAAACAGATTCTCAGAGAGGGTGCATCTTTCCCGCTAGAGGGATTTAAATTGATCATGTAACTAACTATAGGATGCAGTGACTCAGCATTAATCATGACTTTTTTTTTAATATCGCCCAACCCTAATAAAACTCTGACCTGAACATTTAATAAGCCTCTAATATTTGCTTTGCTAGTTTGGTAAAGTTTCGAGAAGCAGCAACAACAGCAGTGGGCCTCATCCCTATCCAGCCCCACTGGGCTTTTTGTTTTAGATTAACACATTTTGACATCAGACAATGATCCTCCATCTAAAGAATTGTAGACTTTGCTAAATGTAATGAAAATGGAAAAGTCATTTGAAATCGACCACGTGCCAATTCCTTACAAAAAACATATTTAGTTGCAAAAATTTGAGGATGTTTAAACTCATCTCTAGAATTAAAAACATACAAAACCAAATAGGTTTTCAGGGCTTTGGATATTTTGTTTTGTTTTAGCAATAAAAAATTTCCCATTCCAATGCATTCTAAAAAGGTTGTACAGGTTTATCAGTGTAGTGTTGGTATGTGGTCTTTACATCATGTTTTTGTAATCCCAAGTGGCAAAAATAATCAATGAATACCTTGTTTAATTATATTTATTAATGTCTTCCTATTTTTATGAAAGGGATGCTCATTCTCAGAGTAGAGAAATGGAGGCTGTACAAGCAAATATTCTGCAACTTATTTCTCCATAATTCAGAAGTTAATGACCTTAAACCGGGCCTTGAACAAGGTGGTGAATCTGGATTAGTAATAGTCAGTAAACTGAAAGAATTTTTGATGTGGTTCATTAAAAGAGCACTCTTTCATTTTACTTATCTTTAGCTCTGGTTTGTCTGAGCTTCTCAGCTGAAATTCATCTCCTGCACTTCGTTTCACTTGTTTTCTCTGCGGCTGTTTTCTGTTTCACTGTGTTATCATTCTTCCCTCCCTTTCTCTCTTCGGAAACCATGCTACACCTCATTCCTCTCACACTCCTCCCCCTCACCAGGCCTCCCTCGCTTTTCTAAACAACATCCAAATTAATGGAGAGGCCTCCCTTGTGATGCAGCTTTGGGGTATCGGGATGACTGTTCCGACCTTGTCGACTATCAGCTGTGTTTAGTCAAACCACACGCATTTGGCGGCTGAAATTACTAGTAAGTGATATAAGAGCTAAAGTTCTAAACTTTAATATCGCGCAAACATTCTCAAGGAAAGAGAACGCCTCTTACTAGTGAACGTACCGTTTAACCCTCGTCTCCTTTCTTAAATACAAACCTGGGATGGCAACAGGTTTTAGCACCTAAATAGCAGCTGTAGGTTTGACTAGTCTGTCAGTCGAAAACAAAAAAAGCAAAAATCAAGATTTCAGCTTTAGTCTATTGTGTTCAGCCTCCTTGGCCTCAGGAGCTTTCCTCTGGTTTGTTTCATTGAGTACAGTCAGCTCAGCTGAGTGTATCAGCGGATTTTCTTTGCCTCATCTGCATTGTTGTTTCTAACCTCAGTGTCCTCCTGACCACTGGTTTAAATGAGGCTAGGCAAGAAACAAGGTTTGCTCCAAACTGTATAAAAACGCTGTCTCGTTATTTAATAAGTTTATCCAAATGGCTTCATTTGTGCTGAGTTGTACAACAGCTATCACTTTTTCCCCCAACGCATGGGTTTGACCCCTGAAATCAGCCTGCTGTAGAAAAGAGGCTTTTACAGCTAATGCTACAGTTTACTTGTTTGCATTGCTGTTCAGTTTCCCTCAGCTCTCAGAACCATTGTGTAAGATGTTTTCATTGCCTTTCACACTGAGGCAACATTGTTACAGTGTGCTATGAAGTACTAAGAGGTTTATGGGTTCTCAGTTCAGCTTTTATGTAATGTCACAGGTTCTTTGGCAAAGGCTTTAAATAAAAATAATTGGTGTTACTACTGCCTCACCCAGTTTGCTGTTTTACATAAAATACAATCGTCCAGTTCCCTTTAAGAAATTCTGAGCACAAGGTTGAATCAGGTGAGTGAGGATCTGTAGAAATCTCATAAATGATAATTTCACTTCTAGTAGATATGGTAGTTTTGTTGAATGGTCCCAGTTTGGAGAAATAATTTTTTTCGCTTTTGCATTAGCCCTTTGGCCCAGTTCCACCCCGATTTTTGAAACCATGAGACCCATGCAACCTAACGAGGACCAGGGGCGGACTGGGGCAAAAAAGTGGCCCGGGAATTCAGTACCTGACTGGCCCCTTCAAGGTCGGGGCTGGCAGATGATGTCTGTCTGCAAATGCTGGAGGCCAATGGTGGAGGCACATGATGGAGGCAGAAACAACAAACGTCATCTCAGGGCACTGTGCAAAATCTAAGGATGTAATGTTGAGGAATTAGTAGAGTTATTAAGATAGCAGAGCAGCAGTTAGCTCGCAGGCATTGACGCTCAGAGTTCCATGTGGTCATTTTTAACTCATTTTGATTTTAACCCCCAAAAATAACATTATTATAATCTAATGTGATATCATTTTATTTTTCCAGCACATGAACTGTGTGAATTTATACT
>NW_013952420.1:1367347-1377101 GCF_001266775.1 Austrofundulus limnaeus
AAATAAAGCCAATAAAAAATAAAAAATCCAAGTGGACAAAGTTATTTGTGAAACCCACAAACATTTATGATTTTTATCTTTTAGAATGCTAATGTATGATGTAAATTTCTAAAACTGATGTTGAAACATTGTAAGCAACACAGTTTTATCAAATTTTCAGCTACTGAGCACAGTTTGGACCTAGTCCACACATGATAATGGCTTTATTTATTTAACAGATAAATGCATTGTTTTAAAAGTTAAAACTAGAAAAACAAAACCAGCCACCTACATGACTACCATCCTCCTCCCAGTCATGTTGTTCTCCAGACGTAGATTCCAGTGAGGATGAGGCACCAGCAGAAAATAAATGTCAGTTTCTGACACTTGGCTGAATTTGCTTGAAGATGCTTTTTCTTTTCTCTCAATTTTTGTTCTCCTCCCTAACGTTTATTCTCCATTTTTGCTTGTTTTCTTGTTCTTACTTTTTTTTCCTCTTCTTCAGCAAACTTTTCTTCTTCTACGGTCTTGTTTGTGGTTGGTAAACAAAGAATTGGTGCATTATCGCCATCTACTGGTATTGAGCGCAACTACACAAATTTTATTTAAAAAAATTCCTCACTGCCTGTGCCGGCCCAGTGATGCACCGGCCCACCGAGAAAAGTCCCGGTACTCCCAATGGCCAGTCCGCCCCTGATGAGGACCATCAGCCTAACGACTGATCGTCTGCTTATAAAGTTGAGTTTACCTGCAACTCCTCAGACTGAAAAAGTCTCTTGCAGTAGAGATAAAACTGTTTTAACAAAGAAGAACCCATCCAGGGGCCCTACATATTAATTTCACTTGAATCATTTGCAACGTCTGTAATGGTTTTTCACGAGTTCAACTGAACAACAAATGTAGCAAGCTACCATTCAACAACAAGCTAACAATAGCTACCATTAGCTTCCTGTCCTTTGTCATTTTGCTGTCTCGGTTTCAGCATCATACTCCTGGGTCAGCAGTTCAGTTTTATTGATATCTCAAAGGGAAATTGGTTTCCCAGCAGCTCGACACAGTGTGTCTCAGGGTCTATGAAAGGTGTGTGCAAAAACAAACGTTGAACAATGTGACCACGCGTTATCTGTTCAGCTAAGTAAAGGTTTATTAAATACCATTTGCACTTATGAAACTAACCTTTTAAAATGTATTTATATAAGCTACCGCATGGGACCAAGCATTTTCTGAATTCACCACTGACTTAAACATTTAGAATAAAATAAATTTGGATTAGAGTAGAGAAAAGTGTTTTTACTTGAATGAGAGCTGCTGAGGTTCTTCATCTGACGTGTGCATCAGCCTTGAACTGTTGCCTCTTTTGGGATGGCAGCTTTCAAAGTTGAAGAAAATCCTCATCAATCCTCGTCGATGTTTGTCGAAAAAAAAACAAAAACAATGATTGACGAAGTGAGAGAAACCCTATGTGGAATTTAAAAGTTTACGAATGACCACATTGTGATGTAACGTGGTCATTACGTGCAGCCTTGGTGTCATGCAGGCATTTTGAATAATGAAAAAATAAAGATTTGAACACTAAGTCAGACACTGTGTGAGGCTGAATCTTAAGTGATTCAAGCAGAGCGCTCGCTCTTTGTTCCAGGTTTGGCAGCAGATTTTGGAATCAGCTTGAGGTGATTTATTGAAGACCGATGCTCTGAATATAAACAGCAGGTGAAGCACAATATTTTACAAGGTTGTTACAAAAACATCCTGCAACAAAAAAGTATCTTGCGCTGTCACAGTTTTCACATTTTCTCATTCAAATGGACCAAAACAGGATGTTTTTTACGTTTTCATTGAGAATTGTGAAAATTGTTTCATTTTAAAAAATGCGGCATGAACACGTTTGTACCATTCTAAATCTTGTACATTTATTACCAGACACTTTTTTAGTTGTGATGCGTGAAATGCAAGTACTTTCATCACTTACTCGGTTTTCCTAAAAAGAAAAAAGACTTCAGTTGGATAAATAAAACAACTTAGTCTTAAGTTTTACAGCAGCTCATGGGAAGTTTGCATTATAAATTGGAACATCAAAATCGAAAAGCAGCAGCTTCTAACTAGCACCTCTGCAAGAAATATAATATATCTGTCCAAACAAGAGTGCTATGCTAATTTGATGGCAAATTATTTCTAAATCAGTAGGGTTGTTTGCAGCGAGCAAAATTTCCAGTTAGCTTCTTAGCTTAGCCTCTTTCACAGCAGAGCTGGTGCACACATACGTCGTGGCCAACCGATCCAGTCATTTTAAACTTCCAACAGAGGCCACGCCTCTAGCAAGAATCACTTCTCTTTAGCCAAGAGTCCAGACCCTCGTACGAAGCAAAGTGGACTACAAGGGTCTTGTTTTAATCAGGCTAATCTGATACGTGTATAATGCATTTTTTTTTATTATTTAAAAAACACAACAAAGCTTTTTGTGTCTACTGATAGCCCTAATTTGATTCAAACTTCAGGATGTTTCAGCCTTTGTGGTGAGGAATCAGAATATTTTGGGTGTGTTTGTGGCTGTTGAAGAGCAGTGCGTGCTTCAGCATGTCGCTGAAAACGGTCCACACCCAGAAGCAGGACAGCTTGAGGAGCAGCTCATCTGGTCCTGTTGAGCATGACTTCTCTGACTTTTCATCCAACAACAAGAGCCTTTCCTAAAAAGTCTGATCACCAAGTGGGAAAAAAAAACATTCTTGGTTGTTTGTCTCCATGTGTCCCTGTTATGGGCCTGTCCAGGGTGTACCCCGCCCCTCGCACAGTGACTGCTGGAAATGGGCACTATAGGGCTGGATGAACTACTATAAAATTAGTTTATACCAAAGTGGCTTTAAAATAGAAATAATTCATTTGATCTTGTCTTCAATTAAACTAGCTGTTAGCTTGTCAATCTGTCTGTTTCTTCAGACTTAAGCTGTTCTAAGAGCTATCTACAACAGTTGAGATGCTACCTTCTTAACCCTCCTGTAGAATCCATCCAGTCATTTTCTTTACCTGCTTTTTCTTTACTTGGTCACGGAGGAGCTGGTGCCTTTAAGTCCATCACAGGGACACGGAGACAAACAGGATACATCTCATTCACACTTAAGGACAAGTTAAAGTTACCAGTTAAGCCATGGAAGGTCTTATGTGCTATAATTTGTATATATCTTTTGTGTTTTAATATCAGTCTGATGTTGTACTTTTTACTTTTAATTCTCTTCAGTTCTCAGTGTTCTAATGTTCCCTGTGTCATTTCTCACTGACCCTCAGTCAGTCTCTTCAGTTATTTTTTTACCCAGTCTGCCTTCCACTCACACCTGTCTCCAGTTAGTAAGCAACACAGGTGCCTCCGTTTTCCAACTACCTCTGCTCCACACATTCAGAGTGTGTTTCAGGACTAACGAGCAGTTCGTTGGTTTGGCTCCCTCCCTGATATCCTGCTCTGCTACGTGTTCCTTCACACTTAGTGTTTTGCTACCCTGTCAGCTTTTTGTTTTGTTAATATTTTAATTTATTCCTTTCAAGTCCTCCGTGTGTCTGCATGCTGAGTCCTACTTATACATCAACCCTGTCATTATGGGGAACAATCAGCCACACATTTATTTCTGTCTGTGTTTTATGTATTTGGTGTTTTCAGTAAACATGATCACTTCTGATAATTTTGTTTTTTAAAGGGTAAAAAATTAAACAGTCTATTCTTATTTCAGGGTGAGATAGTTCAAAGATACAACGGGTAAAATAAGTATTGAACACGTCACCATTTTTCTCAGTAAATATATTACTAGAGGTGCTAATGACATGAAATTTTCACCAGATGTCGGTAACAACCCAAGTGATCCATACATACAAAGAAATCAAACCACAAATGTCCAGAAATGAAGTTATTTGTAATAATGTGGAATCATTTGGGACTGAACCAGCTGATATTAACTGGCTTGCTTTCTAATTACTGAGAGAGTTCAGCTGGTGTCTTGGCTTTCCATGTCTTTTTACACCTCCCTTTCTTCATGCGTTCAATACTTTTTCCCTGTGTCATTCCACATTATTACAAATAACTTCATTTCTGGACATTTGTGGTTTGATTTCTTTGTATGTATGGATCACTTGGGTTGTTACCAACAACTGGTGAAAATTTTATGTCATTAGCACCTCTAGTAATATATTTACTGAGAAAAATGGTGACGTGTTCAGTACTTATTTTACCCGCTGTATTGTAGCTTATTGTGGACCTATTTTAAGCAGTTATGTAAGATAGTCAACTCTTTTTATTCCCACACCCCTTGTTTAAACGCTTTTTGTCATAAAGTTAAAGGAACTTCTGAGGGGTTAACCTAACCTGTTTCTGGTTAGTGGGAGGAAACCAAAGTACCCAGAGCAAGGCAAACATGTGCACATGCAAATTCCACACAGAAAGACCATCCTGCTGTTCCCAAAAGCAAACATTTGAACTTTCACTTTTGTATTATCTGAAAACTTCCAATAGAGTGGGTTAGTAATCAATGTAAAGAAAATAAATGAATAAACCAGTGACCAGGATACATAGCAAAATACATTAATATCCTTTTCAAACAAACAGCATCTGAGTAAATCTGTTCATTTCTGTATTATTAAGCAGCTACCAGACGGTTCTTGGAGGTTATTTTTTCTCATACTTAAAGAAATGAAGGAGTGATGTATTTAATTGGTGTAAAGCTTCAGATGAGGGGTTTAGAGTTATTTAAAAATAGATGAACGCCTTCTCACAAAAAAGACTAAACAAACCAGAGGAAAGTCGGTTGTCAATAATCTTATACAGAACTTGCGCCGTTGGTCCTTTAAAAATAAATTGCCAAACATCCAGAGGGCTAAACATGTTTTTCACATTTCAAAAGGTGGCAGACGGTGGCTGAGGCATCAGTGGGGATGCTCATAACTTCATGTAATACATTGAAATCAACAAGCAGACTGACCCTTAAGTTTCAGGTATTTTAGAGTTATAAATAGAAAAGTAGAAAGTTTAAGTCTGCTAAGGTTAAACATACTGTATATTTAGTGCTTTGAAGAACCTGCTTTTTTTCTATTTTTTTTCTCGATTTACTTTGAAGTACATTTAGTTTTTGGTGCACTATGCTTTTAATTTACACAGATCAAAAGTTGGGGAATAGTTACACCAAATGTTAATGGACTAACCATTGGTTCGTGTACTTCTTGGTCATTCAAGTTGCCTTAATGACATTGTCAAACTTATGGTTTGAAAAAATAAAAACACAGGCCATTTTTGGTTTGTTTCTTTGTTTTTGGAGTATAAAATGAAATAACCATCAGTTTATTTATGTTTCAATATCTGTTTTTTAAAATGGAAAATGAATAACCAAAAAGTACATACGTAGATTTCAACCACTTATTTGCTCATTTACAGAACAAGTAACCAGAAACATTTATACTCAGTGCCTATCAAAGGGTTTTTTTGACAGCAAATCTGTTTTTCTTACAACATGATGCAGCTGTACAGACATAAATATGTGCTTCTTCATGCTTGAGCTTAAATGCTTGCATGATTTATTGGAAGGTCGTTTGGAATATAAGAAGACATCCCATCCCTCGCAGCCACAAACTGTGAGACCACTGTCGCTTCACAACAGAAAAAGCGAGCACCTCTCCTCTAACATCCCCCTGTTTAGATATGAACAAATGTGAGCAGGCAAGTGAGCATTATTAAAAACGATCAGTCAGTCAGATAGCAGCTCACACGCTCATCGTGCTGCTGCCAGCCCAAAGCCCAATGAGTCTCTGTGGAGCCCCTGATATTGAATAAAAAAAAGAGGCACACCACACTCTGCAGAAAAATGGTTTGACTTCAATATGCAGGAAAAGTGGAAACATTTCATCTCCCTGGAGGTATTATATCTGAGTGAACCATTGCACCCAACTTTGATGGGCTAGTCTACATGGAAGCAAAGTCAAACAGAAACGAGAGCCCCTCTTTGAAAAGCTGTTCAGGATGGATTGACGCACTGATGTATGTATTCAAGACTATTGTTCAGCACTTCTGCTTTTTTTTTCTGAGGTCTGCATTCACTGTGAAATAAATATGTTTTCGAAGTCATGATTTTTTTTTCCCCCAAGCCGTTGCACATCCAGTCGCTTGTTCAGGATGTCTGAGTCAACCATAAGATATTTTCACAACAATGAATCTTTGCTGTGTGTTTACCTCACTAAAAAAAGCTTGCCTCTTCCTAGAAAACGTCACCCTGTCAGCTCAGCCAGGTTCAATGGAGTATAGATGAGGAAAAAAATAAATATCTAGAGGTACAATTTTAGTTTCCACTCCTGCAGGCGGTGCATTAAAATAAATGACAACAAAAACAAACATTATGGTAAATAAATCAAAAACCATTAAGTTGGCAAACTGCTCAAACATGCAGAAAACAAAAGGACCAACGTTTCCTTAATAAACCAAAGGATTTGTTTCACTTATGCAGTCAATTAGGTGGAGGAAGGTTCTGACTATTTACACAATTCAGTTTTAACCTTCTTAGTGTGCTTTTGAGACTGTAGCTGTGTTTCCATCAACGTTTTTTAATGCGCATTTTTGAAGTATCGCTTTAGCAAAGGTGAATAGAAACGGTACAAATCGAAAAAACTTTTTCAAATTTGCAAAACAGTTGATTCGCTCGCTTGAGATGGTTTTGGTGGGGTTCGAAAAAGAGTTAATGCACAATAGGGGAAATGGAAACACATTTGCTGGATAAGTTCTGATGTAGCAGTTTGGACCTCCCATGGTTGATCAGCTGTTTCCACTGTCTGGTACCGGACTGGTACCAGATTGACTGTAGCTGTGACTGCAGCTGGACACTCCTCCCGCTGTCGGCGTCTTCTCAGTTACTCATGTAATGTGAAAAGAATTGCATTTCTTTCTCTACGCCTCCAGACAGCATGTAACATCGCCAAAACTTGTTGAAATTGTCATGATTTGTGTCTGTGCTTATGATTTAGTCTAAGTTTTCTGTCTTTTCCTCCTGTTTTCTTCCTCATGTCTGCCTTTGCTCTAGCCCCGCCCACTCACACCTGATCCTCATGTTTCTTCCCCAGGTGTTTCTTGTTAGTTCTTCCTTTATATTCTGTCCTTTGTCCTCAGTCTTTGTCAGATCCTTGTTCTCTGTTGGATGTTCTTCTCTGTTCTCAGATCCTTGTTCTCTGTTCGATGTTCATGCCCTTGTTCCTGCCCAAATCCCTAGTTCTTGTTTGCTGCCACGTCAGCACCTTTTGTTTTGTTCTAATAAATCACTTTTTGCCACCTCACTCAGTTCTGCATCTTGGGGTTCTAACCAACCAAGCTCAATCTTAACAGAAATGACAGAATAAGTACAACTTTTTTTGATAGTAGCAACACGTTCCTGATAACTTCTCTCCATTGTCCTGAGATCCCTGCGAGTTTGCGACTTTTACTTCTTGTTTACCACAGCCATGCGTCTGACATAATTACACTTTGCGTAGCCTGGTTGATTTGTTTCAAGCCAGTTGATGGAAATACGTTTGATTCACATTTCTTCTTTTTTTTTCCTTTTTGAGAATTTTTTAAAATTGGCTTGAATTAAAATTGGATGGAAACATGGCTTGTGAATGCGCCCAGTCTGGGAACACTTCCTGTAGTACTTTAATGTCCATGTAGGCAATGACACTGTAATATGGACGGGTGAGACAGAGGACATTGTTGGACTAGCAGACTAAAATCAACCTGTAGCTGTGCTCCAACCATAAAATGATCACCTTTCTCAAATCGTGGCTGTGCAACTGGTATTCAAACCCTGGATTTATGAGGAATGATATAGTTATCATCTGCGACGTAGAAGGATCTCTGAGGAAGCAAACAAGTTTTTCTAACTTGTCTTTATGGGGAGTATGATTTTATTATTTTCATCCATTATCTTTTACCCCCTTTTTCCTTTCAAGGTCACACGGGGGTCACTGGTGTCCATATCCAGCAGTCACTGTGTGAAGGGCAGGGTACACCGTAGACAGGTCGCAAGTCCATCACAGGATTTTTTTTATTTTATTACCTTTTTTTTCTTTAAACAGGCAAATCCTATGAGATCACAGATCGTATTTGCAAGAAGATGAAAATGTTTTTTGGTATAAAAACTTGGTTTTTATAATCAGTAATTATTCAGACTTTTTTACTTAATTTCCAGGCCTTGTCCAGGTTGAGCCTAAAGAAGTCCCAGGACGCCACCTCTGTGTGGTCCCACCCTTGACGAAATGAGAAGCTGTGATGTGAAGAGGGTGGAAGGTGAAGGTGGGTGCCTGAATGCTGATTCTCTGCTTTACAAACTGACCCAGGCGAACGGCAGTCCTTTGCCCCAATGGAAACAGCAATGCTAATCCAAATATCTCCACGCTCTCTCCCCCCTCTCCCTCACAAACTGGATTCCATCGATCAGTTGTCCAGGCAACAGCAGCGTGCTACGTGTGGCGTGCTGGCAGGTTAAGATGAAAGCGCCCGGAGGAGGTAGTGCAAATCACCCTTTGCACCCCATCAAATTCCCATATAAATCCCATGCACAAGCATGCCATGGGGTGTTTTCTCTCAGTGCAGCAGTTTGTGTTATTAGCAGTTTGGTGTGAAAGCTCTCCGTACCTTAAATGATTTAAACAAATGCCAACATTTATATTTATTTCATGTAAAAGCTGATTTTTAGTGCCATGACTGAGTTTAACTTTGGCTTTTCCTTGATCTGAATACATGGAAACGTACTCCTACAATGAAGCTTTATTCAGTCTGAAGATGCAAGGAAAACAACTTTTAGTCAATGTATTCATGCCTTGTTATGGCAGCTCTATTTTGCAGATACCTGCTGAAACGATACAGGTTGAATGCAGGAGCAGGAAGATGCAACATACTGGGAATGTGGACAGTTGAGTTTGTGGTAAAGCTCAGCATGAAAGGACACATACCATGCATACACATGTAAATTCTACCTATGCTGTAGCCCCACAATCATGTGCTTCAGCAATACAAATACCTGCACGTACTGTGTTTATACATTGTACTTCAACAACAGCACTAAACGATTTCTTGTAATCACACACATGAGACATGTCTTAAATGTAGATTCTTCTATTAAAACCAGAGTAGAGTCAGTCTGCTTACCTTGGCAGCAGCATCACATTGTAATCACGGTGAAATAAATTGTTTTGTACTGTCTTCTCTTTCCTTCATTTTCACTCACATCCTCCATGTCAGCCTTTTCTTACACCGTCTGATTAAATCACACAGTTTCTGTATTTCAGTCCACTCTGAAAGCTGCCTTTGCTTGCCAAACTGAACCAGATGAGTCCTGAGACAAATTTTAATCTCTTGTCAGCAAACATCAAGCCCTTCGTTTCCCACTCCAGGCTGGTTAGAGTGTGTTTCCCCTGACAAAGTGACAGGGATAAAAACAGAAAATGTGTCAGAGTCATGGCTGAAATTACTGTCTGCATAATTTGACAATGAGCCTGTTTTAGCTCAACGTTTACAGATGAGCACCAGGAGATTCACGTATTAAAAACTGCAGCTTTCGTACTGAAAATTGGCGTACAAACAAAAGTTGAATAGTGTGTGCACACTAAACATTAAGATTTATGAAATTGTGTACGTGCATGTTTCTGAAAAGTACATGTGCCTATTGGACCACTCTGTCCCCTCCCATAAATAAATATGCAAATTAGTAGAAATACATAGCAGGCTTCCAAAACACCACAGCACATCTTTGATATTATATATCCATATTGTAATATATATATA
>NW_013952420.1:1377211-1384130 GCF_001266775.1 Austrofundulus limnaeus
TATATATATATATTACAATATGGATATATAGTATCAAAGATGGAGGCAAGTGATAAAATGTTATTTAATAGTCCACACTATATGGGGCGGATGTAGTAGAGCATTAGTGGGAGTCATTCTGGAACCGGAAGGTCACCAGTTCGATCCTCCGTCCAGCCGTTTCAGTTGTTGTGTCCTTGGGCAAGACACTTCACCCACCTCGCCTACTGATGGTGGTCGCATGGCAGCCCCGCCTCTGTCAGTGTGGCCCATGGCAGCTGTAGATGTAGCTTACCGCCATCAATGTGTGAATGGGTGAATGCCTGAAGTGTAAAGCACTTTGGGGTCCAAGTGGACTTGATAAGGTGCTATACTGTATAAGTTCAAGCAATTTACCATTTAGTCATCCCTCATTATTAATAAAAAGGCAAACATGGTGTAACATAGTCGTTTTTCTGCACAGTGTCTGCTTGTAGTTTATTTTACCTGGGCCAATCCACAAACAGAAGGCAGAGTTTTGAACAAAATCGATTTTCTGCGCAGTGTCTACTTGTGGGTTTTTCTCATTTACAGTCATCTCGTTCAGCTCGGTTCTTCTATCCTCTCAGTAGGGTTGTTTACAGCACATGCAATTTCTGGTTAGCTTCTTAGCTTAGCCCCCTTCATAGTGGAGATGGCATACACACATGTCGCGGTCAACTGATCCAGTCGTTTTAAGAGGCCACGCCTCCAGAAAGAATCGCTTCTCTATAGCCGAGAGTCCAGACCCTCGTACGAAGCAAAGCGAAGGACAAGGGTCTGGTTTTACCCAGGCTAGGTGTAACAGAACATGGCGAATAACGTTAACGTAACAGAATTCAAAAGCAGGTCCTTGTCCAAAATTTTCAAAAGTGGTCCAACATCAAAGTTGATGGCAAGAAATGAGATGGATAATTTCTCAACTGTGGGGGGAAATTTTATATTTCTGTGTATTATATGGATGAATCTGTTTCATATGGCTGGCATGGCACGGTTCAGGGACGACTGTGAAACAACCAACCTGTCAGTCATCTCCCTCAAAGGCTCCTAATGCGAGGAACTAGTTTGGTGAGGACTTTACCAACCCACAGCTACTATTTTCCCTCTAAAAAGATGGGTCCAGTTCAGCACAGAGTTCCACAACAATGGGCCTCATGCAAGTTGTATTCTTATCCTAAATTTCTCTTACTTTTGTTCATATGAAGGGTTCGTACGAACATGTCACGTCAGATTCAACAAACTCTTCTACTTTCAGGAAAAGGGTATAAATGAGCTGTGTAAATTCCACCTGTTCTATCCAGCTGCTCGTGCACGTGAGAGGAGATTAGCATAACTAACACCCCAAAAACACCATATAAGGCTATGTTTCCTGCCTCAGATACAAGGAAGGGTCCATTCATGAAAATGACAGTGAAAACTAAAAAGAAAAACCTTACGAGTTCAGAGATTGAAGTCCGTCTGTCAGAGATCCAGAAAAGAAAATCTGTCATTTTTAGCAGGTCAGCTGTGGAATAAAAAGAGCTGCTAAAAATATAAACAACTGTGTTAAATCATTGTCATTCATTCAGAAGCAGCAGCGCTGCGCCCTGCCCCCCCCCCCCCCCCCCCCCCCGCGCATGCTGCGCGGTCGCAGGTGGTCTCAGTTGCAGTTCTGAAATAAGCATTTTAAAATGTTTTCAAAATATGTCTGGCACTTTGGAGAGAATCCAGGACTCGCTGGAGGGATTATATATCCCCTCTGGCCTGGGAAAGTCTTGGTGTCCCCCAGGACGAGCTGGAAAGTATCGCTGGGGAGAGTGGGGTCTCCTGCTGCCCCTACGACCCGATCCCGACAGAAAACGGACGGACGGACAATTTATATTGTTAGTCTAAATTATTACATTTAAAACTATAACTCTAATTCAAGCAGAATAGCCTATTGTCAACATAATCATAGAGTGTGATTTATTTTCAACTCAAAATATCTTCAAACTAACGAAATATAAGGTTATTAATGAAGAAAACCCGTCTGGATAACAGCAGACTGACTGCTCGTAAAATGTACGACAGGTCTGGACCACTCGTGAATTTTGTTAGTATCTGAAAAAAATCTTAGAATACGAAAACATTGGTGAATGCCACAAATTCTCCTAAATCACTCGTACGCACAACTTAAGAACAAATCTGTGCGTACGAACGGTTTTTGCATGAGGCACAATGTCCCTGGGCAGTCTAAATCTGATAATAAAATATTATAAAGTGCCAGCAGGTTAATATGATCCCTAAAACATGCTCTCCCAATCCTTCCATCAGCGATGTCGTTCAGCGGCACCAAATCTGCCATAGTTTTTTACAATCACTCACAGTGTTAGGCTGATTTATGCCAACTTTAGGAATCAGCATACATGACTTGTTCTGAATAAATTTGCTGATCCAACACTTTTGTTCTAATTAAGAACAGAAGTACCCCTTGGACCAACGGTGTCCAGTCCTGGTCCTCGACCGCCACTGTCCGGCATGTTTTACTTGTTTCCCTGCTCTGACACACCTGATTCAGTGACTGAATTATCTCCTCACATCCTGCAGGTCTGGTAAGCACCCATCCATTCAAACCAGGTGTGTTGAAACAGAGAAACCTCTGACACAAGCATGCAGTCAGTGATGTGTTTTTAGATCGACACGTGACAAAAACATGGGAAACTTTCCAGTTTACATTGAACGGAATCATTTTTGAGGTGTGATGTAATGTATGAGGGTCAAAGTGGTTCAGTTTCATTGTTTGGGTTTAAGTTCCTCAGACTTGTAAGAAAATATGTTCAAATTCCCCTTGAGAACAGGAAACCTGATGGAGTCGTATCCTGGTGCGATCAGGTGAGTTTCGATGCTTTGTAGATTGATACAGTTAAGTGAAAAAGTTCACGTGGCGGTGTGAAGATTCTCATGAAGATCAAGAGTTGCATATATTTAAGCCCACTTTCATGCAACATGTTTTTAGATATATGTAAGTGTGCATATGCATCATTCATGCATGAGTCACCAGAGGTTGTTCTTTCTGTTTACATTCAGGAGCGTACACTGCAAAAAATGTCCAGCTAAACAAGTTTTAAAATCTTATATCCAGCCAAAAAGTCTTTTTGATCTTGTTTCAAGACTGATTTACTAAACATGAACTGATTGTGTAAGAATAATAATCTTGTTTTCAGAATGTGTAAGATTATTTGTCCTGTTAGTCTAAAAATTTGACTCAAATTAAGTAAAAGAATTCTGACAATGGAGTAAGAAAATTTTACTTGGTAAGATTCTTGGAATAAGAAAAAATTGCATCAAATCAAGTATTCCAAGAATCTTACCAAGTAAAATTTTCTTATTCCATTGCCAGAATTTTTTGACTTAATTTGAGTCAAATTTTCAGACTAAAAAGACAAATAATCTTACATATTCTGAAAACAAGATGATTATTCTTACACAGTCAGTTCTTGTTCAGTAAATCTGTCTCAAAACAAGATCAAAAAACTTTTTGGCTGATATAAGATTATAAAACTTGGTTAGGTGGACATTTTTTGCAGTGTAGTTAAATTTTAAGTCTTTCCCACCAACAGAATGCACTAATATAAGCATTATACAAGCTTAATAAACAGTATTTTGTGTTTGCGGACGAGCTAATCTTTTTCCTCTTCATGTTTTTTTGTACTAAAATGGGATTTAATGCATATAGGGGTTCACTATTCAAAAACTGATCACAATTATTTAATTGGAGCAATTACTTTTGTTTCCAAGCAGTTTTATTACAAATATTCCTGCTGACCCTGAATAAACCAAAAGCCTGCAGAGATAATCCTGCAGCCTCGCACAGAGGAGTGAAGAAGCTATGTTTAAAAAATCCACAGGGTGTGAGTGACTGTTGGAAAATTACCACTGACTTTCTTTTTCTTTTTTTTATTTTATCCTCGTTATAGTTGGTTCAGAGAGGAGTGTGATGATGTGTTACGGCCCTGCGTGTTAGGAAGAGGCCGTGATGGTGACTGGCAGGGCAGAGACACGGTTAAAGAAAGGGATGGGAGACCCAGAGACAAGAGCGACAAAAGTAATGCATGTCACATCGATGAGGCCACGCCAAAAGAAGTTGTGAACGAGGTCAGCTCCGCACTCCGTCTCCCAGTATCTCAGTTCAAAGCTCCAACTCTCAATTTGCACCACTGTCGTTTGTTTCTGCATCCTCTACTTTTTATCCTGTGTCTGCTCCTGGTTCTCTGCAACATACTCAGTTTTTCTTTGCAAACTATATATTTCACCACAAAGTTCACACTGTTTATCCTCTATGGGGTGAAGGAGGAATAAAATAAAACCTGCTTTAAATCTTCTTGTATTACGCAAATCATAATGGTACAGAGGAACATTGCATTTGCCAAATAATAACTTTGAGATTAGATGTCATAATTATGAAATCCTGATCTTATAATTATGAGGAAAGTTAAGGAGAGTCATAGCTGACCTACAGGAAAAGTGAGCAATGACTGAACTATCGGATCTGACATGCTTTAATTTCCTCTTAGGTATGAAATGATGGGAAAGAGACTCTGCCTCCACATCTAGAGGAGCCAGTTGAGGTAGTTTTGGTATCTGGTAAGAATGCACCATGGACGCCTCTCTAGGGAAGCTTTCCTTGCATGTCCAACTGGGAGGAGATCCATAAGAAGACCCAGGACACCCTGAGACTGTCTCATGTTTGGTCTGGGATCGCCTTGGAATCCTCCCAGAAGAGTGGGAGGTGGCTGGGGAACACTGGGCCTGGTCTGAACAATAAAGGATGGATGGGTTGGACTGATTTATGAGAACAGGAGGAAAGTTTGGGTTTTGTCTGATTTCTTATCTTTAACCAGAAATTTTGACATTGAATATTTTTCCTTATACAGCGGGTAAAATAAGTATTGAACACGTCACCATTTTTCTCAGTAAATATATTACTAGAGGTGCTAATGACATGAAATTTTCACCATCCATACATACAAAGAAATCAAACCATAAATGTCCAGAAATGAAGTTATTTGTAATAATGTGGAATGACACAGGGAAAAGGTAATGAACACATGAAGAAAGGGAGGTGTAAAAAGGCATGGAAAGCCCATCATCAGATGTTCTTGTGTGATACCTGGCCATCATTTGGGACAGAACCAGCTGATATTAACTTGCACTGACAAGGGGCAGACTTGCTTTCTAATTACTGAGAGAGTTCAGCTGGTGTCTTGGCTTTCCATGCCTTTTTACACCTCCCTTTCTTCATGTGTTCAATACTTTTCCCCTGTGCCATTCCACATTATTACAAATAACTTCATTTCTGGACATTTATGGTTTGATTTCTTTGTATGTATGGATCACTTGGGTTGTTACCRACATCTGGTGAAMATTTCATGTCATTAGCACCTCTAGTAATATATTTACTGAGAAAAATGGTGACATGTTCAATACTTATTTTACCCACTGTACAGTATATCTCAAATTTGCAGTATTCTGATCAGTTTTTGGTTTTGTTGTCAATAGCTTTGTACATATTTTATTAATTTTTATTCTCTCTCTTGTGTCTTAAATGACCCAGTCAGCCACAATATGTTAAATATTGTCAGTTCATTAGTGCTCGAGCTTCCTGTGTTCCAAACATACAGAAAAATTAAGACTAATTTCAGAGGGGAAAAATCCTGCCAGTTCAGTTTGAAGGATAACTTTATAATAAAAACCTAATGGAAGATTATCTTTTTATTTGATCTTGTGCAGACAATTACACCTCTCCCAGCTGTGATTTCGTCTGCGCCCCTCTTTAACTCAGCATGTCTCCATCATGATGCTCCTACAACAGATTGTGTCTCCCACAGGTGGTCTATTTGCCACAGGTGGTCTGTTTGCCACTGTTTATATGTGTTTTGTTTATTACAGGCATCTAATAACTTGCAGCGCGCTTTGTTGTAGCGTTTGTTTTAAAGTTGTGTTCTCTCATCCATCTGTGACGGAAGCAGATGTCGGCGTGTCGCTGCTGACTGACATGCTTTAAGGAGGGCGTGGCATTTTGAGTGGCAGCTGGCAGGACAAGAGGTAAGCAAATGACAACATTTAAACTGAGCTTAAAAATCTGCAGGGTGATGGGTTCAACCTGCCTTGACCGTCTCACTTTAGGCCAGCAGCATTGACTCGTTACACAACTCAACCACAAGGTTTTTTATTCCAGCTGCTAAACTGACAGGTCTGGAATTCAGGCCTGTTAAAGCATTTTGTACAATATTAAATGGAAAAAAATAGTGTTTCAAGCACTACAGAAATAGAAGCACTCCTGTCAGTTCTCACTGCACATTAAATGTGATGTACTTATTATATTATTTAATAATCATGAGGTTAAAACATTCACCACAGTATCCTTAAGTTTTAGCTAGAACATCCAAGTAGTTCACATGTGTTTATACAGGTCCAAAATACTGTATATTTGATAACAAACCTAATATAACTTTTTTTTAAATCATCGCATCAGTGATCCATCATCTACAAAAGAGGAGTAGTGCCACTGGAGAAAAAAAAGAATTCTGACTAAAACTCAGAAACATCTCAGTTTTGCTGCCACATTGGCCTTTTGTTTCATTTATTTAATAAATGAGATTTTTGGGTTTTTTTCATTCAAACTCCTTGTTGCCTGCCTGTATCTGGGTCCAAACCTCTTGTGACCCAGTGATTAGATGTCCCTCACCTAGTAGCACCTTGACTGTTTCCTTTCTGTTTCCATCAACAAGCTTCTGCAGAATTCTGACTCATTACTCAGGGCCATTTTTTGGCAGAAATGGTTGAGTTCATTTAAGGCCCTGTTTATGAATGAAGGATGTCTGGAAACATGATAGATAGATACAGTGGTTTGCAAAATTATTCATACCCCTTGAACTTTTCCATATTTTGTCACATTACAACC
>NW_013952420.1:1385991-1392247 GCF_001266775.1 Austrofundulus limnaeus
TAGATAGATAGATAGATAGATAGATAGATAGATAGATAGATAGATAGATAGATAGATAGATAGATAGATAGATAGATAGATAGATTTTTGTTTTGTTTTTTCCTTCCAGTGGCCCTAATGCTTTTTCATAATCTTCAGGACAAGCCTATGGAAATGATCATATCCTTTTATTAAAAAAACAAAGACAGGGAGACATTTGGGTCATAAATTACAAGTCAAAACACCCTCAGGCCTAAATAAGAACCTATAGAGTTATTTTTCGTTTATTTTGGAAAAGTTTCTTTTAACACTTTAATAAAATATGCCAGTTGTTTTGTATTCCTCATAGTTTTATGAAACTACTTTTTCATTGTGCTGCCTTTGTGCAGAGCGTTGATCACTGTTGGCCACATTGTTTCCTGCTGACTGGTTTGTGTTTAAAGTGTTTTTTGTGTGTGTGTTTGTGTCTTAGTCTTTGGAGGATTTCTTTATAAAGCATGTTCACTCCTTTTGGTGGACTGTCTCTATCAAAGAGCTTGAGATTGAATAAAATCCATTTAACTCCCTGAGGAAAGCTGATGCACCAAAATGGGTTCAAGTTTTCACCAGTCTAGATGAGAGCATTCTAAAAATAATGAGTTTTTTGGGGGGGCGTGGTTAAGGCACGTCACAGTTTTTTTCAAATTTCAGATTTTGTTGTAAGATTGTGACATGTTTTTAATATTTCTGCTTAAAAATGTTGGTGTTTAGTTTTAATGTTTATAAACAATATCAAGCTATTTCAATTATGTAACTATTATAAGTAGATTTACAAACCCAGTGGGCACAGACAACCAAAAAGTTATCTTGCTAACCGCTAATACGCTAACTAAAATTTTAAGTTTGCTAATGTGAAGCCTCTAAACAGGTTGCAAAAATTTGTGAAAGCTAATGCTAACTTAATTAATTTTATATGAGTTTAGGTTTGATTTGGGGGTTTTTTTTTTCTTACTTTAAAATCCTCAGTTTTGATCAGAAAATCAATCTTACCTTTACTGTATTGCCTCTGAATCATTAATCCACTGGGATAAAACCGTTTAAAAGATAACTACATCACCCAAAGTGCTTTAGAGCATTTTTCCCATCATCCTTTCAACCATAAACGTCTCATCACGTGTACATAGCCAGCCAATAGTGTGCCTTATGGACTCTTTGAGACATGCCCACAACAGGCAGGAACAATCTAATTGGTCCACTAACCGTTTTCAAAGTTAACGAAATCGCTAAATGTTAACAAATAGTCAGCTTTGCTGTTAGAAGATTAGCGGAACCGTTCCAACCACTGTACAAACCAATATCTGTAAAACTGACAGAGTTAGAGACATTTTTGTGTTTCTTAAGCTCAGCTAGCTACAGCTGTAATCTTGAACTGGGTCAACTCCAAATATTAACAGGTTTTCTGTGTCAACCAAATAATGATTTCCTGGGAGTTTCATTAAAATTCTTCCCATGGGATAGACAAAAATACAGAGAAAAAAAATGCAAATTATTATTTCTCTTTCACCTTTTAGCAATGGGCAATAAAAAGACACAGTTATGATAGTTTTCACAAATACAACTCCATTTTTTTCATATTTCTTTAAATTATCAGCGTATTATCAGGGTAAATGGTGACACCAAGGTGTCCAAACACTCTCTGCAGCTCACAACTCAAAGTGGTGTGCTCAGGGGAGCTTAAAGGGAAAAAAAAACATTTCTAATCTTTAACTTAAATCCTCACCCTCCACCTTTCCTCTTCCTCTCTGCCTCTTCCTGCCTCCTTCCTCTCGTTAAAATAAGTCAGAGAAAGCTCCCCTGCATTTCAAGGCATTGTTAAGCGCCGCTAATTGAACCCAAGTATTCCTAATGTGCCATCACTCAAAAACTTGCTCTGTGTGCTCTGTTCTCTTTAGCTCAAATTGCCCTCGGTGTCACATTCATCTCAGCCTCCTCCGTTGCACTTCTGTTCAGCTTTTAGGTGGAGAGGAGGAAGGGCTCCGGTGGCAGATTGGTAATGTGCTGGCATGGAGGAGAAAGGACATCAACTCTTTAATACTACAGAGGGAACAAAGGGCTTTACCCGGTGCCAGCTGAGAGTTTCATCAGCAGCCAGGACAGACGGGGGCAAAGTGAGGAACTGAGACACAAAGGGACGCCAAGGAAAAGAAAGCCAGAATAAAAAAAGAAAAAGAAAAAAAAGTTCCTGAACTGGATGGTGCTGGGCGACATCAATAGCATCCCAAGCAGAGTCACAAATTAGCCAGGCAAGAAGCAGCGCGGCATGGGATTCGACAGCTGGGGCCCCTTGTGCACCGCCACCAGGGGATTAACAAGGTTTCAGGATCTGACACAGAGGGGATGAGCGTCATGGGCAGAATAAAGAGCAACACGGGGATTAGAGCGCCTTCAGACACTCCACCAACACTCATGAAGAGCTTAACGGCTACAGATAATATTAATGAAAGGACAGAGAGAGGGAGGGAGCAGCTGAAAGTGAGAGGAGGCCTGAGGCATGGGGGGGGGGGGGTCATCTTTTTGATTATATTCTGTCTGACCCCTCCTTTTCCATTACATAATGACCACACAGTCCGTGTACAGAACATCAAAACTCAACAGGAGCCGAAACAAACGGGCGGACTGCTCATGCACGGCAGACAGACACGGCCAGCATCCCAGAGATGTACTGTATGTTCAATTCATGGCCCCGTCTGAAGATCAGACTTGAATTATTCATCTGAACGTCGTGGAGGAAATGCCAAACGCACATTTGAATATTTTGTATTCTTCTGTAGGGGAGCGCCGGAGAAAACAAAATAGTATTCATTGAGCCGCTGTGCTGCTGGGACACGTGTTACGTTTCCGATTCTGCATTCAGATGTTGGACATGTAGAGGCTATGTCTTGTTTAATAAAAAGGACATTTCTCCTCACTTTTTCTGTGATAAATAGATTTTGAATAGGTGGACACAGCTCCAGCTGCGTGTCGACACAGCCGCTGCAAGGATTCAGCACCGAGGCGCGTGCTCCGGTTATGTCAAAGACGAGACTAAACTGTTGAGCTACTAGTTCTGAAACTTCTATTTCAGGAGCTTTAACTGACTTCCTTTTCTTTTCAATGTTTTAGGTCTACAGATGTGTACACGATGGTTGCATGAGGATGTGTGTAACCTCAAAATACACACAACCAGCGTTACTGCAGTAATCATGCCTCTGAGCCAAATGGGACATGCTGAACAGGAAGGCGTTGTGCGATAAGACCGACTCTTGTTTAGGAACATGGAGTTATCATTGACTCCCTCCTCCTCAGAGCCTCCTGTGAAGCACACAGGGAGTCCTTCTTGACTGTATTTACTTATCAGTGGTTTGCTGCCACAGATTAAGAGCATAAATGGGTTGGATCATAGGTGAAAAAATGTGTTCTGTAAACAGAGTTTGAGCAGAACGTACTTGAATCCACAGTTTGATCTTATCTTGCTTTGGTTCTTGAACTGCGTCTGTGGGCTTAAGATGGGTACATGGGGAAATGTTTGTACCGAGGAAAGCACTTACCGATATCCCTTTGACCTAAACAAAAACAAAACAATTTAAATAATGAATCATTTAAATAACCTTTAAGGCATATTTAAACTAAAACCAACATTTTTTCCGCAGTTTTTAAACCAAAAGCATCTTAAAGAGAAAGGCTTTTTATTGTTTAAGTAATGTTCTGTCAAATTGTTGTCAACTGTACTTTATGAGTCATAAGATCAGTCACAGACAGCAGCAGAAGTCTTCCTTCGTGCCTTGCTTCTCTCAGCTCCACACACCTGTTTCCTTACCTGCCTTCATCCAATCATTCCTCTCAGTAAATCTGCAGAGGTCCTCTGTTTTCTGTGCTCACTTGTCAGATTCTACTGTTTGCTCACTCTGAGGACTCATGGTCCTTTTTGGGGGACAGCTGTGGTACAGTTGTGCCCCTTTTCCACTAGTGCCACTTAGAGTAGTGTCGGTACGATTCGGTACAGTATGGTTCCAAGCCATTTCCATTCGGCCAGATTCACGGAACCAGCCCTTTTTTTAGTACCTACTTTGTTGTGGTTCCAAGCGGTCCCAGTCAACACCAAAATGTGACGTCAGAACCCTGTTTGTCACTGATTGGCTAGGGGGTGGAGTCACTGGTTGCGTCTAATGCTGCCTTTACAACAACTCAAGGTGCCATTTTTTTCAATTGTAGCAGTGACCTCAGTTGTGTTTCCATCCAATTTTATTTTGAATTTTTAAAATTTCAGAACTTATTCAGCAAATGTGTTTCCATCTCTCATTTTGCGCATTAACTTTTTTTTTGAAAAACCTCAAAACAACCTCCACCAACCATCCAAAACACACCCACTGGAACCGGACTGGAATGTCAATGGAAAAGCACCCAAACTGACCCGTTCCGACACTGACCGTACTGACACTACACTAAGTGGCATTAGTGGAAAAGGGGCATTGGACAGTTGTCTTGGGACCAGAAAGTCACAAGTTCAGTTCCCCGCCAAATGTCATAATGGGTCAAATGCAGAGCACAGATTTAACCCTTGCATGGGAAAGAAAAGAAATACTCCCAATTGGCCCACAACCCATCTTGGGAAGAGGTGTAACAAGAAAGATTCAGTGGGCCCATCCTTTGAATCGGGTAAAAGGAGGACACGGAGGAGCCTTTGAATTTGGACAGCCTTTGGCATGACGTAAACGAACGACAAATTCAGCCTCCAAAGGATGCAGCCCCTGAATTTTAACACAACCAACGATGTATGCGTCTGCATTTATAACACATTTCTGCACAGAGTCAATGATTTTGTGACGTCAGAGGGCAGATAACAGATAACTTGGTTCTGTCCTCTCAGCACGGACCGCCCTCAGTGTGCTTTGTAAACAACTCCCATTGAAGTTGTTACGAAAAAGGAACCTCTTGGTGCACAGGAATCCCTGCCTCGGACTTGTTTTGTTCATCTGTGAATCACATTTCCAGGGAGATCCCCTGAGATACTCGTCATTCTGACAGAACAACAGTCTCATCAGTTGCGTAATGTTCTGAGCAGACAAAGAACCGAACCTTCAGTGAGTGGACTTGGATCAGTTGACATTGCTTCTTGTATCTTGATTGACGTTACAAAGATTTCGCCTTGTTACAATTACCACGCTGCTGTGCTCTGAATGGGGCCGCAACTCACTGATGACAGGTGGTAGCAGAAGTTCATTTGCAAGAAGAAACCCTCAAGATGAAACATTGTAATGAAATAGTTCCTTGTAATTGCAGCGATGATTGAGAAGGCTTATTATTCTTGTTATTTTATTTATTTTTTTGATAAAGTTTTGATAGGAAAGGTGTAAAAATCAAGCTGAACACGTTTAAGCTCGGCTTAATTGCTTCTTTTGTGTCAACAGGCTGAGTTAAAAATGGAATCGGGAGCTTTGTTGACAATAAATCTCGAAGCTTGACCTTAAAGTGGAAGCATTAGGCAGCTTTAGAGCAAACACTCGTGCTCGATAAGGTGGCGGCGGCGGGGTAGTCATTACCGCCTCCTATTTTCAGATTGAGATTTTGATCATTAGCTGCAGTTTTTTTTCCTGATTGATGCATGTAGCTGCGGGGGGGTGGGGGGGGGTGGGTGATGACTGTGTGTACTCACAAATATTTGTGCACATGCAGAGGAGAAGCAGTTGTAATACATCTTTGTAATTAGTCTCATAATTATAAGGCAATAAACTGCAGTACACGTGGGAGACCGATGCATCTCTGGGACACTGCAATTACCCGCCTAAAATCTGTTGCTGTGACACATTTCCAAGAAGCAACATGCAGCTCCGCAGCCACTGAACACCGTCTTTGTCTCGTTTTCTGTCGATAAATGCACGTGGGGCGAACGAGCGTGTCCAGAGAGGATGTTTCTATGTTTTTATCTGAGCTGGTTTTCAGAGTAGATTTAATCTGATTTAAATTACCATCCTGTTGTGGGTTATTTCCACCCCCTCACCCTCCAAAACCCAGTCTAGTCGGTGAAGCCCTCATGTCTTCAAACGGTGATGTGCCAGCAACTTGTCTTCGAGTTTTTCCTCCATCTGGTCGATGTGCTGATATTAGACAGCCGCTGAGTGAGTCTGAATTGGCTCTCGCTTCTATTAACTCCAACAGTGGCTCATTATCGGCAGCCAAGATCTGGCCTGCTGGACCGGACCTCTGCCATTCTTGTCATGCACACACACACACACACACACACACACACACACACACACAC
>NW_013952420.1:1392517-1395442 GCF_001266775.1 Austrofundulus limnaeus
AGAAAGTGACTATAGATTTACCCCAGCACCACGGATCGTGGGATCAGAAACTGTCGGGATCCAGGAAAACGCTGACTCAAGCGAGAGGACGTCACCGTGGGAAAGAACAGAGCCCTGGGTGAGATCAAAGCTTTTTCATGTTTTGACTGTTTTTGTGTGGTACCACTATTTTTTCTCATCTTTTTGAGGGGGACTTTTGACTTTTTGGACTTTGTTTTTGGATTGAGGTTTAAAGCCAACGACTGGGAAATATTTTCAGGACGATTCTTTTTTGAGGATATGTCATTAAGGATAAAAATAATTGGACTTTAGGACTCTGTTATTAACGTAAATGGAATAAATTAAGTTTAAGCTGTTATTAGTTGGAAATATTTCTATTGTGTAAACATTTAATTCTTTGTTATTCATTTTTTTGTGCATGGTTGAATAAATTTTTGGTTGATAGCTTCAATAATGCTCCATGATATTAGTTGATTCCTTTAAAAAGTATTCTTAAATGTTATCAGATGCCTGGGCCAGGATCCCCTGATTATGTTGTAGGGTTCGCTTTAATTCAAACTGAATGTTACAACCGGAGGAGTTTTGAGCATCCAAAGCCACCAGTTTACATGCAAAGTCTTTGGCGGATGTGCATCTACGAGCAGCACAGCGTGTTGCAGGACGTTTTGCCAGTTTAGCGCGGCACACAAGGTAGCGGTAGGATGTGGCAGAGCATTTTCCGTGCATGTGGCACGTCCAAAGCAGCGGCTGCTGGATATCAACAAATTAAAATTTGGCTTCTCGAGCAGCAACGAATCAGAGAGAATCCTTTTTCCACGTGATGGTTTCCTGAACCCGAAACAGAAGACAGGAGCTCTTTAGCTGAAATCGACCATCTGCAGTTGGTGTTCTGGCTGGAGAGATCAGCACCGGTGTGGGTCTGCAGCTCGTTAAACTGACCGCGGTGAGCTCGCAGCTCCTGCATTGGTGAAACTAACAAAACAAACTGCCTCTAAATCATTTGGTGAATTAATTATCTAATGTGTGCAATGTTTGTTTGCTCTTTAGTAAATAAAGCAAAGCCATTTTCTTTATTTTATCTTTATTTCACCCGTCATCAAAGACAGACCAGAAAAAAACCAAGACGCTCCTCCCTCTGCAGATGTGCGTCTAGTCTGCTGCTGCATTCACACCGAATGTGTTTCAGTGCTTCCAACTTGAGGTGTTGGGCACATTTTTGCTGCTCAAAACGCGTATGGTGAGAACCTGCTTTAAGGCTAATGCTAAGTACTGAAGGATTGTTATTCATGTTGGCAGTTCTGACACCCGGTTACACCAATCAGAGGCCACTAAAATTAATGTTGCTTCGGTTAGTAACTTTGCCAAGACTATGTCGGACTCCGTAGTTTTCTCTGGTCCCTTTAATGTAGCATTCCCCAACACACACACACCTACAATGTCTCTCTATCCTTGTGGGGACTTTCCATTGGCTTCCATTAATTTTTTGGAAATTTTATGTCCTCACCCTGACCATTTGCCCTAAAATTAACCTCACAGGTACCTGACCCTAAAACTAACCTAAGTTCAATTCACACCTTGTGTGGAGTTTGTTGTTTTGGTGTTGTGGTTTTTCTTCTCACCCTTCCAGATCTTGAGTGGCAGGGGAGGAGCTATCTATTATCCACCTGTTCTAGATCCTGCTGATGAGGCCATCCCTATTGAAGCTCCTGTGGATGTTCCATTCTTCGCCGGATTATTCAGTCACCTCTGTGCTGTTTATGACAGGCAGAAATCAGTTCTCTGTTCTAGTAATTCTATTTTTGTGTCTTTATCAAGGAAGATTTTTATGGTGAAGTCTTGGACTCACCTGCATGTGACTGTGGAACCTCCTCATGGTAAATCATCTTTGAAGTTTGCTACTGGAAGCCTTCACTCCTTCGTCCTGCCTCTCTATCCCAACATCTAGAAAACACACACTCTCAACTCTCACCCTGGGACTTAAAGGACTTCCCTCCTGGAAACCTTTGTGCCTCCTTCTCCATGTCTGCCTCCTCTGTGGAACCTGTGAGATAAACTATAATCGTAAAATTCTCAAACTATTACAACCGTTAATACTCTGGGCAATTACTAATGTACTTAACTTCCTTTTCAGGACCTGGTCTGACCTCCTTTTCACTGTAAATAAATTCACAAACTTTTATGTTGACTCCCGTATTCATTGTCAATTCTGGTTTGTACTTGGGTACTCCTTCGTAAACCGTTACACCTTTGTCTTAATCCTAACCCTCCAACCCTAAATCACCCTCCAAAGTCGTGGAGACTGGGCTTTGGTCCCCACAATTAGCATCCAGTCCCCACGAGGCTGCATTTTCCTGAAAAAAATTGTCCCCACCAAGTAGCAAAAACAAGGAGAGACACACACACACACACTGTTCAGCAGTGAAACGTCACAATGTTTATTAAAAACTTGTTTCTTGTCTGTGCACGTTGTATGCAAATGCGCTCGGAACAAAGGTTATGTTTGCTTACATGTGAACGCAAGCACACAGCTACATACAGCATGTGTCGCTTGTTTTTATAACCTTTTCTAAGAACCTTTATTTCCACTCAGCACCAGAGGCGGAAGCCCATACAAAGACACATGACTGGGAGTCATGTAAACAAACGTGTCACTGATTTGTTATTCTTTATTTGCTCAGGTGTCATTTGATGTTTCGCAATATTAGTGACTAAACCCTCCTGCTGCCACTGGGACAAAGTAACCTACGAGGCCTCGGTGTATAAGATGGTAAAATACTGTTGTATCTTCTTACACATGGGCAGCACGGTGGATCAGCTGAACTGTTAAGCAATGTCTACCAGCAGCTTCAGGGCTAGTGATGTTTCAAGTGGTAAGATTATGAGCTTTAATAAGTAAAATTATCCCAGCTACAATGACAGACAACA
>NW_013952420.1:1398982-1411559 GCF_001266775.1 Austrofundulus limnaeus
TGTGTGTGTGTGTGTGTGTGTGTGTGTGTGTGTGTGTGTGTGTGTGTGTGTGTGTTGGCTCAGTGTATTAGTAAAGCACAGAAGCAACACGGAATTAAAATGACAAACCAGCAGGCAGATTGGTAAGTGTTAATTAGATTCCCTAGGATCTGAGAGGAAAATCTGAACGAGGGCAGGGATTTTGTCCCTTCTATTAATTAACAAACAAACAACCCAAAAAAAAGCCCTTCAGTATTAGAGCCTCATGCTGGCCGGGGGGCTCACTACAAACACAAAGAATGAGGCTTTTTTTCAATCCCCTGTTCTGTAAATTTCATCTGATTATCAGGTTAATACGGAAGCAAAGAGTTGTCACATGACATAAAATTATTTTTAAACTGGATCTCATTATAATGAGAAAACTATCTTGTAAAAACAAGAAAATATGTCGTTATAACGACAAAAAAATCTCGTTATAATGAGAAAACTATCTTGTAAAAATGAGAAAACTATCTTGTAAAAGTGAGAAAGCTTTCTTGTTAAATCAAGATAACCATCTTGTTATAACATGTTATGGTTTCTTCTGGTTTGTCACTTTCACTGAAGTTTATTGCCTGGATGGCCTGATGGAGTACACAAATGAGCCACTATATGCCTTTTTACGAAGAACTCTGCAAAAGGAACACATTTCTAGACTAAAAAATGACAAAGTTACTGAATAATGTTTTTAAAATAATAGCATCTGTATTCAGATTAGAGAGTGCATATTGCTAAAGAAGTGCTAGCTGCAATGTCTGAGCACAAACCCAAATAATAAGCGTTCTGTTCGTTTTTGTTTATATGGTGGTTCAGTCGTGTTCTCCATCACACCATCCAGGCAATAAACTTCTGTGAAAGTGACAAACCAGAAGAAACCATAACACGTTAAAACAAGATGGTTATCTTGATTTAACAAGATAGTTTTCTCATTATAATGAGGTCCAGTTTAAAAATAATTTCATGTCATGTGACAGCTCTACACTTCCGTAGGTTAAAGATTCCACGTTATTTGTAAAATGACATGACTGTAAAATATCCCACTAAATTCTGAGTAAAGAAGTCAATTACAAGAAGGCAGAAATTAAAAAGTAAAACATCAACGAGAAAGGAGGGGTAAACAAGCAACATCTCCCTCCTTTTTTCTTTTTGATTATTTACCTGGATTACTGAGATGCATCAGGACATCTCCCTCCTACAACAAAATGTTAGCTGGATTTGACTCAAACCGAACTTGGATGAGTCTGATTACAGTTTGTTTGCACGCTGTGAAGTCAGTAAGGCAGGAAATCCTGTGACGACTCAGAATAAGATGAATGTTGGTGATTAACTCATCCTGCTATAAATAATTTAATATAAAAACAGGTTGAAGATTGTAAAAGCATCTCTTCTCAGTTACACTTTTCATTAAGTGACTAATAACTGTTTACTTAATCTCCATAACTTGTCTTTTTTTTCATTGTCTGCTTTTTATGGCAGTGGGTGATCGTGTAATTGTCCCTGTGTGTATTTTCAAGAACCACTAAAAGGAAAGCAAGCAATGGATCTACAGTTAACTTAAAATTACACTGCAAAAACTGTCCATCTTACCCAGTTTTAAAATCTTATATCCAGCCAAAAAGACTTTTTGATCTTGTTTTGAGACTGATTTACTAAACAAGAACTGATTGTGTAAGAATAATCATCTTGTTTTGTGTAAGATTATTTGTCTTGTTAGTCTAAAAATTTGGCTCAAATTAAGTAAAACATTTCTGCCAATGGAGAAAGAAAATTTTACTTGGTAAGATTCTTGAAATACTTGATTTGACTCAATTTTTTCTTTTTTCAAGAATCTTACCAAGTAAAATTTTCTTCCTCCATTGGCAGAAATTTTGACTTAATTTGAGTGAAATTTTCAGGCTAACAAGACAAATAATCTTACACATTCTGAAAACAAGATTATTATCCTTGCACAATCAGTTCTTGTTTAGTAAATCAGTCTCAAAACAAGATCAAAAAGACTTTTTGGCTGGATAGAAGATTTTAAAACTTGGTTAGATGGACAGTTTTTGCAGTGTAGTAATATATTTACTGAGAAAAATGTTGACGTGTTCAATACTTCTTTTACCCGCTGCATTTGACTCTTTGCACATATATTTTACCAGCCTTGTTAGCTACATTGTATTTTTCCTTCTTACTTTCTTTAAAGCACCATCTTTTCTTGGGCCTGATCAGCGGTTTTCCAGCTCAGTAGCTCTCAACAGCAGCTTTACCTTCACAGTCTACTGCTTGGCTCTAAGAAACCCATGTTTGAGAGAGGGGGGAGAAAAGAGGAGCCACACAGGCAGGATGTGCTTGCGCATGTTCAGGCATACACATTAAATTCAATTGTTGTGCAGCAGAAAAGGGGCAAGCAAAGAAAAACACATGTAGAACTATAGACTGTGGGAATGTTGCTTTGATAAATGGGGACACCATAGAGCTGGGAGGGAATGGACTTTGCCATTGTGAGGCTAAAAACAACAAACGATCGTCCAACATCCGGACGAGAAAGAATCCCCAGTCTGAACAGTAAACACGCTTCGGTCCAACTGGAGGGGCGCCCAGGATAAATCATTAACTCTGTGTGAGGCATGTTGTGCTGGATGAAGTGAAGATTACATGTGAAAGATTAAAAAGGAGCCTTGAAGGACATACTGCCCACAGTTTTAGACTGAGATCATTGTGTTAGAAAAATGTGAGAGTTTCAGATGATTTGGTCAAACCTTAAAAATAATAGTAAATGCAGTCTAATGGAATATGGGGAGAAGTCATGTTCAGAGTGTTTGTGAATGACTCTCAGCTACTACCACATCAAAATTTAACACAATATCTTGACTGAGTAAAAGTCGTTTTTTTGTGTCTCTAAGTGTCTGGCAGTCATTTTGAAATGAACTGACTCTGTAGGATTTAATATGAATGTTCTCTGCTGTGTTGGGCACGGTCCCGCTAATCCGCTAACAGCTAATAGTGAAGCTAAGTTTTGTTTGTTTCATCAGATTAGCATTTTCGCTAACTTTGAAAACTAAATAGCTTCCAATAAATTTAGCTTTTTAGACTTAACTTTTAGTCTGCTAACAAAATTCATGTTTTTTTCCTGTCTGATGCCATTTATCCCCCCCCCCCCCCCCAAAAAAAAAATGTCAGTGTCAATGTCAAATGTATTTATATACTTAGCACATTAAAACAACAAAAACTGACCAAAGTGCTTTACAGTTCAGTCAAGACTTGTATCAAAAACAAATGAAAAATCATAGATACAAATACAATTACAGAAACACGATATAATGTATAAAAAACTCTAACTGAACCTCACACACTGCAAAAACTGTCCACGTTACCAAGTTTTAAAACCTTATATCAGCCAAAAAGTCTTTTTGATCTTGTTTTCAGACTGATTTACTAAACAAGAACTGATTGTGTAAGAATAATCATCTTGTTTTCAGAATGTGTAAGATTATTTGTCTTGTTAGTCTGAAAATTTGACTCAAATGAAGTCAAATTTCTGCCAATGGAGTAAGATAATTTTACTTGGTAAGATTCTTGAAATACTTGATTTGACTCAATCTTTTCTTATTTCAAGAATCTTACCAAGTAAAATTATCTTACTCCATTGGCAGAAATTTTTCACTTAATTTGAGTCAAATTTTCAGACTCACAAGACAAATAATCTGACACATTCTGAAAACAAGATTATTATTTTTACACAATCAGTTCTTGTTTAGTAAATCAGTCTCAAAACAAGATCAAAAACTTTTTGGCTGGATATAAGATTTAAAAAATTGGTAAGATGGACAGTTTTTGCAGTGAACTCGGTCTTAGTCAAAGACCAAAGAAAAGAGATGGGTCCTCAGCAAAGGTTTAAAAGACTCAACAGTCTCAGATGACCGAATATCAAGAGGTAAACTGTTCAAAAGCTTTGGAGCATCTATTGCAAAAAGCCCGATCCCCTCTAGATTTCAGTTTGGATCTAGGAACATCTAACAGAAACTGGTTGGCAGAGCAGTTTCTGACTATCTCCCCACACATGTGTAGGGGTCACCTCGAGTGAAGAAACAGGAATTACTGCCTCAAAGCGGTCTCGCACAGGCCTGAGAACTGGCAGGGACGCAGAACTCTTATTTTAGGCCATGACGGGTCATTTCAATCAACACGAGGACTTCCGTTCTCTCTAATCAGATATTAAACAGAAACGATCTATTCTGTTCATGATTCATTGGTTGTTTAACTAGGATGTTTAAAGCATTTGTTAATCATAATAATGACTGTCACAAAGAATATAGAATCACTTCTTTTCTTTTATCGTGCCTAAAATAGACTAATGAATCACAGAAAATCATCACCATGTTTTTCATTGTGTTTTTATAGATCACTGTTTTATTTTACTGAAACATCAGTAATATAATTTTGAGTTTTCTTAAGAAAATCTTACATTTATCTGACACAAGTTCAGACTGATTATTTAAACAGAGTGTTAATTAATCATGATAGATGTTCACAGTGGTTTATTTTACAGCCCAGCAAAAAGGAGCAGAGGAGATATTTTCATAATGTCTGTAAGAAGCAGAGCAAATGACCTTCACGGCTTCACTGGCAACACTCTTATCTTCTTTTCCTTTCCTAATCTAAGTCAACTCTGACTTACTAACACGTACGCCTTAGACACAGGGAGAGTCTTCATCCTGACGCGAACGCAGCAGGACGGAGCTGTTTTCTCTCCGGAGAACAGCTGGGCCGCAGGTTTGACTCAAATGCCAATTGGAGTCGACMTGAAGCCCAGGACAGAGGCAAGTCGCCTCCATGTCCAMCTAAGAGACACACGTCTCTTTAAAGTGTTTTTCAACTCCCTGGGGGAAGACTTTTATTTTGAAAGACGACCGAACCACAGCTGGAATCTCTCTGGCCGGGCTTAAGCGGACTAAAAGTCACCTGAAAGACACCTTCTYGCCAAGGGCCGGTTCTGGACAAGCTTCYTGAAGGGTCGTGGGGAGACAGTCCACACCAGGGGTGTTTTAAGCAGACGCACCAGGTAACGCTGACGTGTTCGGTGGGTGACGTGTCAACTTGAAGCTGAGAGCTCAGGGAGGACGTGCTGAATCCGGTTGAAAACCTTTCAAAATTAAAATAGAAACACTAACCCTTAATTTCCTTACCTTTCATTCCCTTTACCCTTGCCAACCAAGTGAAGTGCCAGTAAATCGATTAGTCTTAACATCAGAACTGACGTTTTACTGTCTGTATAAGTAATCTGAGTTAATGTGAAGAAATTCGGACGCGGGTTTTTATCTCATTTAACTTGGACTCTTAGTAGGAAACCCACAATTAGGTGTAAYTTATGATTTTGTTCAATTTGTGTAAATAAATGATTGCATAATCTTTTATGAATCAACTTGAACAGTCTGAGTTCCCTCMTTGTGTCMCTTCACTTTGCACAGACAAATATTAAAGTAATGAGAAGAAACCTTGGTAAAATTTACTCTTATAACTTTGTTATGAGAAGATGTAAGGTAAGTTATTTGAATAAATAACACATCCCTACACATGCAGATAACATGCCTCTGTCACGGGCCTTGGTCAAATTTCACAAGTGATCCCACCCATTTTCTAATGTTTACTCTTTAAACCAATTTACGTCAACACGTTTGTTTCACATGTGGAAGGAGATAAAGACGTGCATCAGAGATTGAGTGACAGTTGCCTTCGTCCACTCAGAAAGGGTAATTTTGGCTGAGAAAAAATAAAAAGCCCTAAAAAAAGACCTAAAGCAAACTGGGAGATGTAGTTACTTTTTTTTTTTTTTTTTTTTTTTTTTGCTAACAGACACATCAACACACAAAGGTGGGCAAAAAACATTACCACCCGCCTTTAACAACCTGTAACTTGCAGCAATGATGGGTTGGTGATCGATAATGAAAGTTGTGTTAATTTTACATGAAGCTTTTGGAGTTGTTTTTTTTTTAACTCGCAGGAAATTGAAGTGTCTCACATAAACATGATTCAGGTGAGTGGGCAGCGAAAACCCGCAGACAAACACTCGTCTGAGGCAGAGGAGTTCTAAATCAAACAAACACATTTATGTTGCTTTTTGTTAAGTGTTAACGTGACAAGAGAGTGGCCTGGCTCTCACATCACACTCTTGCTCATATTTATGTGTTAAAGTAACACAACACTTAATAATCTGTTGGCGTTTTTCTCCTTATCTCACAGGCACAATCTTTTCCCCAGCTGTTCTTCATAAATCCTAGATTGGAAAAAAAAGGCAAATAAATAAGTAAATAAATAGTTAAGAGCACTTTTTCAGCAACAAAACACTGGTTAGAAAAAAACTATTTAAAATAAAGTAAACCCCTGCGGTGAGAGTCAAACAATAAAACACATCATTTAAAATTATTAAGAGTCTTCACAAACTAGCTTTTATACACGGTTGTCATCATACAAGGAAAACAATTTTTGTCATATACCTTCAAGGCCACATACTCACACACACACGCACACAGAGAGACACACACAAGTTGGTTTTTCTTCTACCTGTGGGGACTTTGCATTGACTTCCATTCATTTTCCAGTTATTTCTATAGTCTAACCTTGACCCCTTACCCTAAACCTAACCCGCCACCTAAAATCAGCATCCGTACCCGCATGGTCCTAACAAGGCTGTGTCTTTCTTGAAAATGGTCCCCATGATGTAGCAAAAATGTGTCCACACGCACCTTCTGTAGGCCTGACAGATACAATCTTTTCATAAGCTCACTCTTATAAAGTTCAGACTTTCAGTGTTTGTGTGCCAGAAGTGTTTTGGAGATAAGAGCATTTTGTAAACATTGGGTGAGCTTGATTTGGGCTCTGGCTTGTCACCAGCTTCTGTAACAGCGCCAGTTTTCTACTTGAAGGGTGTGGGCTCCTCTCCAACCCACTGAAGAAAACACAACGGGCTCGGTGGGCCAAGAGGCAGAAGACACTGAGCCAACAGGTCAAACAGAAAGTCTTCTCAGAACTTCTGCGTCGCAGGACGGGAAGCCTCGGTGCTCATTTCCCTCAGCTGTTTGAGTTCTGGTTGGATCTTGGTGCAGTTTTTTTCCCCCAGGATTGTTTAGATATGTTTCTGCTCATTCATTGTGTTAAAGGACACTGCATGCAAATTCCTGCAAGATTACATATGCACACAAAATAAACATTTATTTAAGATAAAAAAAACAATGATCCTGAAAATTTATGGTTCTGAAAGGAATAGATTAGATTTTTTGAAGTGGTGTTTATGAAAAAAGACTGCAAACAAGCAATATCTTACTTGGTGTAGATAACTTTGTAAACAACTTCAGTTTGGAAATATATAGTTTAATTCTCAGCAAATTGATGAACTAATGATTCAGATCAAAGTGGATCTTCATGTCATCAGCATCCATTTTGCATTACATGCATTTTCATGCGGTTTTATGATAATTTGCAAGGTCAAAAAGAGGAACACAACTAGCTGTAGCACTTCCTGTGCAGCCTGTGGTCCGTCTGACTGAAATATTGACATACTTATAACAGAAAAGCTGATGGAAATGTAATGTTTTATAAAACAGAGTTTGTATGAACATCTATAAAAATGTTTTAAACTGGAGTCACTCAGACTAGCCTTTAGCTCATCAGTGCAGTCAGATTTACTCCAGTTTATGTTGGCTGTTAGGTGGTCCAGATGTGGTTTGCCAGAGGTGGTCCATACATAGACCAGCACCACATAAACCAAACTGGACCAACTGTGGGAAGCCATCTCAAAAACAGTGCCATCGTTGCCAGACCTGGCCCATATCTGGTTAACAGACCTCTTGCAATGCCAGCAGTCCCAGTTTGACACCAGATCCTGCCCACACCAGTCTGCTATGTGCAACTACTTTAAGTTAACAAATCCAGCATTTCTATATGTTATGAATTCATATTTCTGAAAACTTTGTTCCCATTAAAAACAGAACAAGCATATGGTGACATGCTGTATAGTTTTGTGTCAGATTGGTGGAGAGACGTGTTGCATTCATGTACACTGTGGGAAAAATTGTCTTTGTCAGCTTTTGTGTGCCTGTTGGAGTAGATTTAAAGAGGAAGAATAAAGTTGTACGTGAGCACATCTTTAAACTGCAGGGACTGAATATGAAACTGCTCTAATTGCAGGTCTCCTGGGGAGCTTTAAATCGTTACGAACGCCACTGGGTAACTGGTTCCCTGCTCAGTTTGCATTGTGTGGGGCCAGTTTCAAACTCGTTCACTTTACAACTATTTACTGCAAAATACTGCACAACTTATACAAACCTAACAGTAATGATGGTGACTGCAACAGGCACACATAACTGAATATACTATATAATATAAATAAATGTTTATGCTGAGTTTGTTGTTGTTGTACATGTTTTTGTTACCTGGTGGGACCAATTTTTGATCATTTTCTTGGTACAAACAGCCTGGTGAGGACCCACTGTTCCTTATGGAGGCATTAGCCTGGTCCCATGGGGGAAACGAGTTTGGTTTAGGTGTAAGGTGTGAATTGAGTTTAGGTTTAGGGCCAGGTATGCATTCGAGACATAGGTAGATCTCCCCAAATCAAGAAAAAAATGTCTCTTGGAGGTATGCCCTAAAACCAACCGTAAGTCGGCTATTTTGGGTCAAAGGTCAAATTTTGGCCAATTTTCAATTTCGCTCTTGTCGAACTTTTGTGAACTCCTCCTAGAGAGCTTCAAACTCGGTCAGTATGCTGTTAAAACATGGGGGATTAAAAGTGATCAAAACGGTGAGGTTTTGAGCATGTTAAGGGGGCGTGGCCAGGCCTCAAATGTACCTGTGAGGTTAGGTTTATGGTAAGGGGTCAGGGTTACGTTGTGGAAATGACAGGTGTATGAATGGAAGTCAATGCAAAGTCCCCATGAGGACAGAAGAACAATCTTTTGTTTGTGTGTGTGTGTGTAAATGTACCTAGTTTTTGTTACCTTTTTTGGACGTTTTCCTTGCCAGGGCCGGTTGTCCTTCTGGAGACCCAAAATCATTTCCAACATTTGGGTTTGGGGTTAGGTTTAGGATTATGGTTGAACTAAGTGTTTTTTATGAACTGATGGGTGGTTAGGTTTAGAATAAAGGCCCACACATAACACTGCAAAATCAGCTCTCATTGATGCAGCCGACAAAAGTTGCTTCGTTTTGTTCGCAGAGCAGCTTCGCCTGCCCATTCTCGACACAAGACCAGAGCCAAACTTTTTCTCACAGATGAAGGTGCCGAGTATTGTGTGATTGGTCAGACGTTTGTGGGTGTGTTTGTTCATGCAGAAAAGCACTCTTATAACAGTGGAATTTTACCTCAGAAAATGAACGTCTCACAACGAAGTGATGAGTCGAGTGTTTGGCTTCAGATTGAGTATGGTCAGGGTTAGGCTACAGAAGTGACTGAAAGTCAACACACGGTCCTAATAAGCACAGAAATACAAATGTGTATGTGTGTGTTTGTTTGCTGTCAGCAAAATATCTCACAAACCACTGAACCACAACTAGAATGTAATCATCCACAGCAAAAATGCCTGTGTTAATTTAACACACATAGTGTCAATTTTAACGCCAACAAAGTGTCTATATGTGTCCACACTAAGTGGTGTTAAAATAACATTTGTGAAAGTGTTAAATTTTTACACTAATTTTTTTGTTAATTTAACACCAACCAGTGTTTAATATTCAACTATTCTTGGTGTCACATTAACATAAAATAGTGTTAATGATAAAATATGGTGTTAAAAGTAACACCAGCAAGTGTTAAATATTCAACAGTGTTAAAATCAAATATTAAAAGTATCACCAGAGTATTATTAAAGGAAATTGTGGTGCTAGAAAGGTGAACAGACACCACAAGGTGTCAATACACCATGAAATTGAGAGTGATAATTTAACAATCAGAGTAAATATCAATCTCTCTGTACCGTTGCATTTACTTTACTCAGTGGTTAGTAGAAAAGTATAATGGAGTCACTCTTCACACACCAGGACATACTTCTCACTCATGGTGTTGATTTATGGCCAATAACACAAAATCAAAGTTGAACAACTTGATCAAACTGAACAAGAAAACTAACCAGAACAACTAATTTTTACTCTCATGAACTTCTTTAATAGTCATAAACAGGCAAAAACATCATTTCTGCAAGATTTCTCAGCAAGGAATGCTGGGTAAATACTGGTCTGTCTGACATGAGGTGGAAGAGGGCGGGGCTTTTCAGAATACTGCTTTCAACACTGCATGGTGTCATAAAGCAACACTGTTTGGTGTTATATAAGACTTAACAGTGGGCGGAGCTTATTTAACACTGTCCAGTGTTGAGACAACACAGGAAATCAACACTGCGAATTAACACCAACACTGAGTGTGAGTGTACTCAGAAAGTGTTAAAATAATACTAGGGGGGTGTTAAATCAACACCCAAAAGTTTAACACTGAAATTTTAACACTCCTGTTTTTGCTGTCTACAACTTCTGGACTCCACCTCTTTCAAGATGGCCACCACAGCTACTCAGATACTGAACTAAAGGTTGGTGTGGTCGTAGCTAAGACGCAACCTCAACACGTACATAAAATCATATCATTCACAAGGTTTGACAAAAGGATATAACTGTGTTAAACTTCTGCTTTACAAGACAAAAAAATGTCAGAGAAAGTTCACAAATGCGCAACTCCATTGAAAGCTGTTTCAGTCAGCCCTGCTCTGATTTTCTATATTGCTGGAAAAAGACTGATTATCATAAATATGCATTAAATCCAAATTGGATTTCATCACCAAGGCAGACCACAGAGACTTGAGGAAATGCTAATGTGTCCGACAGCGTTCCTGTTTGGTACCACCGCTGATAATAATCCATCTCCAGGTCCAGCAGGATCTTACCTGCCACAAAATGACTCCAGAATTATCTCCATATTACCTGAGGACACAAGCACAGGCGGGAGGATCCGGCTGGGTTTGAGGGCTGTGATCAGAGTGTGTGTCCTCTGCCGTGTGTGTGAACACCAACATCCTGCCCAAGTGTTTTATGGCTTTTATTGTTTGACATTGGTACGAAAAAACATCACAGGTTGTCTTAATGTTGCAACAAGTTGCGTGTTTTTTTTCTTCATGAAACACAAACATTACCTCTGCCTTGAATCTAATAAATGTGAACAGTCAGTGGAGGAGAATGAAAGGCAAAAGTGGATGGAGAATATCTTCAGCCTGCAGACAAACTTTCATAAACTGACTCAGAATTTGCGAGCAGAGGTGTAAACAAAGCAAAAACAAATGACTTTTTCAGATATGACCGGAAAAAAAAAAGACAAAAAGTGAAACATTTTGATTTTTTTGAATAAAGGTTCTGTGAAAATATTAGAATAACTTGCTGCAGGCGGCTCTTTGGAGAAATACTGATGTAATCTCAAAAATTTCATAGCAGTTCACCCAGTCACTGTTTTATTATCTGTTTTGATATACACATATTGTCATGTTCAAAACAACAGGAGACATGCTACAGCTTGCTGCCACTGCTAACTTCTCAAAGAGTCTGAGTTTCAGGTAAACTCAGCCTTAGTAGCAGTGCCACCACATGGTGGACAAACAGGTTCAGAGGCTGCTGGTCCACTTTGAACCATAGGGATAATCATGGTCTTAACGGTCCATTGTTAGGCTGATGATCCTCTTTTGTATGAACACTTTTGATTGTCATTGTTAAACTTGTTTGAAGAACAAGAAAACTCCGTCCAGAGGATCTATTCAATGTTTTTTTTTCTACCTGGATTTTTGAGATACATCAGGACAATTATTAAATATAGAATTTTCAAAAACCGCTATGAAGTTTTTGAGATTGGATCGGTTCGTGCATCATTTACTGCCTAATGAAAAAAATGACCTCTTACAAACAGGTCTTGTTTTAAGAATACAAAAGAAAGGACAGAACCATTCGTGGGGTTATGCTCCCTGCCTGTTTGGTCATTTGCTGAATCGTTTAGTTTTGCAAAATGATTCAGGAAATTTTGGGGTTAAAATGCATTAACTTTTGTGTTTTCTTTGTATTTACTCCGCAACTTTTCTGCACATAATTTCAACAATTAAGAAAAGGTACACGCCCCCCCTCCTCCATTTTTTCCAATAGTAACAAATATTTTACATTTATTTTTACAATTATGTAACACATCTAAATTTCTCAAGGAAAAATTGCATCACGGTTCAACAAATACAGCCATAATGTGATAAGAGCAGACTGAACCCCTGCATGTCATTTTCAGCAATTATGCTTAAATGTACAAACATGACATCATCATACATTTTAAAATCAGATCAAAGATACCTGAAGACAAGAGAGCTGCAGCTGTGTCTTTAACCAGTTTATTTCTATTATGTTAGAGCAAATGAGGTCATTTTATAGGGGGGTGGGGTTGTATGGATCTAATTATTGTGAGGATAGCACCCCCCCCCCCAAACCCCCTGCAAATTACACCTATGCAAAAGTCTTCCATAAAACCTGAACCTTATGCAGTGCACTAGATAGATAGATAGATAGATAGATA
>NW_013952420.1:1411803-1418962 GCF_001266775.1 Austrofundulus limnaeus
CTGCTAGATGAGGCAAATACTTTGATTAAAACTGGCAGCTTAAAAATCATCAATTTTAGGGTCTTCAGCATTCTCTCCCACACAAGGACATCTTATGAAATATTTTTTAATTATCTGCAAAACAAAACCAGTGTTTAAGATGCTTCGAAGAACCTGCCCTTCATTTTCTTTACCTCGTAGTTTAAACCGATTGATTAGCAGAGAAGGAAACAATAAAAAAAGAAAAATAAAGCTTCACTCTTCAAATATATTTATATATTTATTCCATAAGCCTTCATACAAACATCTGTTTTGAGTTCAAAAAAATACATTTAAAAGTGGTGAATCATTAAAGGTGCACAGTCATGGCTTGATGCAAAGTCCAAAGGAAAGTTCTGGATTGAGACGATCTGAAGAAAAGCTACAAGTCTTTTTTTTCCACTCTGCGTCTCCAACACCTGAGTTTTACTGGGGGGACAAACACTGTCAGAACTCCTGCAGGTAAAATCACAAGGAAGGGTTCATTTTAAACATCCGCTGGAATAAGATTAAAAAAATTAAAATAAATATAGCCAATATGTTTTAGAGTTTTCCTCTTACATGATGAGGCTGTGGGTGCAGCTGCAATGCAAACTGGAAGTGGGTTGAGGGTGTAAAATAATGTTTTTTAGCGAAAAGGATGGAACCGTGGGGCGTCGTTTCACTCACCAATGAAATTTACGATAATTAAATTTAGTCTGAACCCCTAGGAGCTTATTTGCTAATGCACTTGAGACTGGAGCAAACAGCTCTTGGATATCAGAGAATTACCTCCACGACAGAAAGTTTTTTACCTCTGCACATTTATCAGCCGAGTGGCACATCTAATCAGGCTCAGAACTCCTAGCTGGCTTACTGGAGATAAGCAAACCCACCTGCCCCCACCCCACAGGACCACATGTGTCCCAACATCTATCCAGCATCTTTCATAACCTCAAAGGTTCTCATTGCAAAGTCATGGAGACCAGTTTGGGGCCGGTGGGGGGCGAGGGTCTGATAACCCACAGAAACTGGAACATCCAACCTCTGCTGCACCTGAGCGTCAGGTGAAAATATAAAAAATGATCTAAAAAAAAAAAGCATGTCAAATAATTATTTAATCACCTGTGATTGCACAACTTCAGAACTGACATGCTAACAAGTAGCATCCATGTTTAACTCCATTAACGGGGAGCTGAATGTGACTTCACATCACCTTCTGAGCAGACAGGTCACATCAGGAGGGTTCACACTGGAGTCAGGAGGTAGCATTTGAAATATGAACGTTCATGGCAAAAAGATTAAATTATATTTAAAATTTGCATTTTCTCAAAAAAAAAAGAAGAAAAAAATCAGAATTGAACATTAAAGGTACAGTGTGTTGGATTTTGTCAATTCTTTTACCCGAAATTGAGAAAATCACTCATGACAATAATAAAAAAACATGTCTAATCATTGCAGACAAAGACTTTGTTTTATTATTTTTACATTATAAAAAGCTGTTTATATCTCCACAGTCGCGGGTCGCCACAGGCAGCCGCCATCTTGTCTACGAAGGCTCATGAAGGACAAACTGCGGTGGCGGCGTCAAAAACGCTTTTAGTTGTAATACTATAAATGTAATATTTGTTTTCTATCATTGTAGCTGGGATAATTTTACTTATTAAAGCTCATAATCTTACCACTTGAAACATCACTAGYCCTGAAGCTGCTGGTAGACATCGCGGTTGGAATTATCAAAGGTTTTTGACACCTGAGAGACACCGTAGCAACTCCTTTGCGTTTGGAAGGGGGGGACCAGGGAGGATGATTCAACCACTAGATGTCGCTGAAAACAACAAATCCTACACACTGTGCCTTTAAGACCTGCAGTGTCAATGCAGCCAACCTCACCGTCAGTTATGAAAAGCTGTTTATATCAAAAATAAATTTGACTTTGCATCTTAGGCTGTCTAAACACCTAGAAATTGGTCTCCTTCCTACCGTTTCAGACACTCCCACTTCAGCACCTCACAACAATGCTTTAGGGGACGGGTGCCCTGTTTGCTGCAGACTGAGCTCCAGGGCGGAGCTTTGGGTAAATAGGCGGCGCTTTGTAGCAGCAAGTGTTTAGGCCGCTCCGCATGGCTACAAACATGCATGAATGAGTCCAAGCAACACCCTGGGCATGTTTGAGGGAATGACATAAAAGCTAAACATAAAAAGTCAATTTTGCATAACAAACCCCATTTAAAGCAAGTTGCAAAGAAACAAAGCACCATTTTTTTTAAATCTCATATCAGATTAGTGCTGTGAGGTTTTATATATTTTAAAAAAAAAAACAGCCGAAGCAACTAAAAACAGGTCAACAATGATGGCTGCTGAGTTCAAATTGTCAGAGGATTTTGACTATTGGTATGTTTCTGCTTAAATTTGTAAAGTAAAGGATAAAGTGTTTGTGTTGAGTGCAGACCCACATTTCAGAATTGCATATCAGTAGGCTAAACAGTTAACTTCGCTCACTCATAACCTGCTAACTTAAAAAAAAGCTTCACTAACTAAAGTAAAAATTAGTGGAAGCTAAAAGTCACTCAGTCTGGTCTTTGTCTCAGACTCTGACACAAACTTGACAAAACTTCATTCAGCTGAAACTAACAGGTCCGCTAACATTCTTTTCAAAGTTAGTGGAAAAGATAATCCCCTATAAAAACAGTTCTGCAGAAAGCCCACTTGTCAGTAGCAAACTCTTCAAACTACACTTTTAATATTTATTTCAGACTTTGCAGTGAACACCTGTGAACCTCGACCATCACTTCAGAAAATGCGCCTCCTTGATGTCCTGAGTGCTGTTCAGATGGTTGTCCAGCTCCTGCATCACAGCAACTTTGCCGATCTGGTCGTTCCTCCTCTTCTCCATGATCACGTCCTCCAGGCACTGGAACTCCAGGACGTGGCTCTTCTTCTCGGAGAAGACCAGTTTTAACTTGTACGGCTGCTTCCCGATCCGGATCTCCCCGCCGATTTTGAACTCGCGCCGGCCGAAGCGGCACCAGGCGGCGAAGCACTCCGAGTTCCTCCAGCACAGGTCCCGGTCCGCCGAGCCCACCTGCTCCAGCGCGTTGCGCACCACCACGTCGGGCGGCAGCGCTCTGTAGTGCCGGTACAGCTCGTTCACGATCCGGCCGCGTTTGCCCTGACTCACGTCGGTCAGGAAGTTGTTCTTGACCTCGGCCCGGTGCAGGTGGACCACCTGGAAGTCTCCGACGTAAACGGCCCAGTGGGGGTACTGCCCCGTGGCCACGAACTCCAGCAGGTCTCCCGGTCTGCACTTGGCCAGCAGGCTCTCCGGGGACAGGGTCGAGGCTCGGCCGCTCCTCTCGTACACGCACTCGTCCCGGTAGTAGACGACGCACTCCGGCTCGTCCTCCGGGTCGAAGGGCTTCTCCTCGTGGTTCGCCGGCTGGCTGCTGCTGTCCGGCGGGAAGTGGTCGAAGTGCTCGTCCGGGTCGTCCTGGTCGTCGTCGTTGGAGAAGATGTAGGAGACGCCGATGCGCGCCGCTCCGTCGCCGTCCGGGTCGAAGCCGTTCGGGTCCGACGTCGGCACCTCGGCGTAACTTAAACGCGTCAGCCTCTCCACCTGGTTCCCCATAGGGATGGAGGGGAAACAGGATCCACCTGTTCTGGGGGGGACGACGCTGACGCGTCAGGAGGGAGGCGCGCGCTGCGTCTCAAACTAAATCCCAAAGCGAGCCAATAATCCAAGCGAACCAATAATCCATGTCCTGTCCTCCGGCTGATCACAGAGCTGTCAGGAGACACGCAGGAGGGACATTAAAACACTTCCCAGCTGAGCCAACAGGTGTGACCTGACTCACCTGTTGGCTCACATTTTACCTGTCTGCAGCTGATCCTCTCACTTCTGCTCTAACTCACATTTAATCAGTCCTCGTGAACTCACCAGGCAGGAAACGCTGAACCGTGTCGTCTTTCCGTCCTTCATGAGTCACACGAGAAGAAGAAAAAACAAAAAAACACTTCAGCTCGTCTCTTCATGTGTGGTGAGTTGCTGCACTCTGTGGTTTACTGACTGCTGGATGAAACACTCTGTTGCACAGAAACTCCAACCAGCGCTGGGAGGTGTTTTCATTTAAAGAGACAGTCCACCTTTATTTCCTGCACACATTACAGAGCCGGCTCTTGGCATAGGCGAACTAGGCGGTCGCCTAAAGCGCCATCTGCTGGAGGGGGCGCCGAACTGCAGAAGAAAAAAAAAGTAATTATTTGTAATCCCTGGTTGTAACTCTGCTCAGCGCCCCTTTCAGTTAGCTTTGTCTTAAAAAACTATAATGAAGTATTACAGGAAAAATAAACTACTCTACCCATAAAACATGCAGCAAACGCCCCCACCCTCTCTCTCATTTGATTGACGTTGGACTGACTCGTCCTGCTCCGACACTCTGACGGGGGAGGGTCTAGTAGTGCCTTTCAGGTAGCGGTTCGTGTTGACAAACTCAATAACAACAAGTCTGTATTTTGTTGTCCCGTACATGTCAACCTCTTCGGACATTTACCTGTATAAAACGCCTCAAAGATCCGCAAATTTTGCAAAAAAAAAATCCATACAACTCGCACCCGGGGGCGGAGGGGGAGCAAATAAATCTACCGTATTTTTCGGACTATAAGCCTCGACTTTTTTCCTGAACTTTGAACCATGCGGCTTATAGACCGGTGCGGCTTAAACATGGATTTTTTTCTTCAGCCACCAGGGGGCTCTTATGCTCCATTTGCTTCAACCACTCGCTTCAAAAAAAGAAAGGGGGGAAAAAAGAAAAAAAGCGATCGCTTCCAGAGCCGACTGTTGACCAGGAAGCAGCGATTTAAAGATAGTCAGTGGCCAAAAACTCATAAAAGGGGATAAAACAGACATTTTTCACGGTGGAATCTGACTGATAAAAACTTTGGAGCTTAATCCAGGACCAGTTTGTGGATAAACGTCGTGAAGAGCTGCAGACTTTTTTTCCCCTCATTGCACTCCCCGGGGAAGGAATCCCATGCAGTGATGTATGCTGGAGCGGGAGGGCTATCCCACCACAGCTTCAGAGCCAGCATTACCCCGGGAGGACAGCGACACAGAAAGCAACACTGAACAGATACCGCTATGTGACGCAGCTTTTCTCAGCTTGTTTAACTCCGACACTGAAGAGGAGGACTTCGATGGTTTCAGTGCGCCGGAGGACGATGAATGAGACGTTTTGTTGGACCAGAAACTGTTAAAGAAAACTACCAAAATAAGGTCAGTTAAATGAACCGTATTCCTCTGAACTTTAATTCCTAAAGGTTTGCTTTTTATGTTTTAATGTTGAATTCACTTTTCTGACAGCAAATTTGGGTGTACTGTTTTTTTTATGTTGGGGTGTGGCTTATAGTCCGAAAAATACGGTAAGTTTACCATAGTTCCTTGCACTGTCAAACTTGTTTTAGGGGTTCAAATTGGGGTGGGTGGGACATAGTTTGGGGGGGGGTTGCTCTTCAACTCGCCTAGGGCATCAAAATAGCTAGAGCCAGCACTGCACACATACCTACACATATACTGTAAGCTCAACAGGAAGGAAGGAATGGGTTTCTGTCTTCATCATCATCCTGATTATTTTTACTTTACCGTCCAATTGTTCATGAGATGTTTTGCTGACACGGCAGGCAGGGTTGACTCCAACAATTATTAGTGTTTAAGTTTTAAACATGTGCTCAGAGTCTGTGTTGGGAACAACTCTCAGCTACTACCTCACTAAGTCTGATCTCATTAAATGACTGACTTTAAATCAGTTAGTTATTTTTGTGGCGGTCATCTTGAATCGGATTGACTCTAAAAGTTAATCAGTTGTAGTTGTTGAAGCAATGATTATTTTCTGTGTGTTTTAGTCAAATCAGTCAAGTGGTTTATGAGATATTTTGTTAACAGACACAGGCAAAAGCATCACAGCCCATCTTTTGCCAGTGAGTGATAATAAACTAATCAATGTAATAAAATGTGCAGCAAACTGAAGCAATGTTTTCAACTGAACAGTGCTCACATAAAACTACAGCCGAATCTTTTTGCTTTAAACATTTCTACTCACTTGGAAATAAAATAAATATTTTTTTAATTGTCAGTATAAAACAGGCACACTAGAGATTTATCTGGTTATATTAACTAAAATATGCTTCTGTCACTCTGTGCTAAAATATCAAAAGTAACAATTTGAATACTTTTAAAGTTTGTGTTTAAATAAAAACAATAAGAACAAGACATGAAACTTAAGAGCAACTAAAAACTTTGAGAGAGGAGCTTAAAATCTGAAAATGTCTTGTTTTTGTCAATTTATCAAATTTATATTTCAGACCTTATGAAGTTGTAAGTTTCTGATCAGTTTTTATTTTCTCCTTTTTTGCAGGTGTGCAGACAGATGCATGTTGTCTTATTTTCTTGATGTATCTTCTAATCTCTCTTTCAGTCTTTCTCCTTTTTTCTCTTTCTTTTTCTTCTTCTCTGTATTATAAAGTCACTGATGATGAAGAAACTAAAATTCATTTCTGTATTCTACTGAAGTGGCTTAAAAAAGAAGAAAAAAAGGAAGTTTCTGATCAGAAAGGTTTTAAATGACTAATATCTTACCTGTTGCAGATAAGTCTCTGATGACATCAGATTGGAGAAATTTTGAGAGTGTTTATGGCTCCATTTGTAGCTTATCTGTTCCACTTCTGTCAGTTTGTATATCAGTAATATAAGAACACAGGATGCTCTGACCACTGACAAACAGATTAATGCAGAGTTTGAAGAATTTATTGTTGATTTTTTTGTTTTGCTGAAAGTACTTACCTATTCAACGAGCTCAATGTTAAGTAAACTCTACTGTTTTCTAACTTGGTACACAGTTAAGGTGGTCCCAACATCATTCCCAGATCAGGGTTCTCCAAAGTAAAAGAGACTCATGATTTGGACTGGATAGACGAGCTAATGGCTAGTCAAACAAGATGGTGGATTGCTGCCATCTTGAAAAAACTTTCGTTATAAAACATTTTTAGAGTTTCACAAAAGCACTACATACAGCGGGTAAAATAAGTATTGAACACGTCACCATTTTTCTCAGTAAATATATTACTAGAGGTGCTAATGACATGAAATTTTCACCAGATGTCTGTAACA
>NW_013952420.1:1420305-1429789 GCF_001266775.1 Austrofundulus limnaeus
TGTTACCGACATCTGGTGAAAATTTTATGTCATTAGCACCTCTAGTAATATATTTACTGAGAAAAATGGTGACGTGTTCAATACTTATTTTACCCACTGTATACACACTGTTTATTTCACAAGTGAACTGGAGATTGATTCAAAAACAGTTAAACTGAGAAAACCCTTGATCAAAGTAAGGAGTTTGTGTTTTTGCTGTGTCGGGTCAGACGGTGAGTTTTCAGCTTGAAGTGTTTGTTGTCGAAAGTGATGCAACAGTGTGGTAAAATGCAGCTTTTAAACATACGGTTATCGTCAAAATAACCATTTCCCCTACAACCTCTCCCCTCAGTGAGATGGACGGTCTCTTATGTTTAAATATTTGTGACTCATCCCATCGAAACAAGGATTAAGTCAAAAAGTGGAATTTGGAGAAATGGGCAGATATAAGGTTTTGATTTAGCAAAAATTGCATTTTGTCAAAATACATTGAATTAACGCCTTATCAATGTATCATTTGAATGAACTGTCTGAAATATAATCCTAAAAAAATTTTTGAAGCATTTTTTTGAGCAGTAGCAACAAAAAAAAAACTTATTTGGAGGACAAATCCCTTAAATTTTTGAAATTTCCCCTGTGAGCTAGCAAAGTTTTTTCTTTTCAAATGGGAAGTCTAAATATACAAAAACTTTTTGAGGTTCCCTCTTTATATTGACGTAAACAAATTAATAAATTTACATAAAATTAGGATTCAGACCAAACAGTAATATATTATTGTAACCAACAAGACAAATTAAGTCATATCTCTGGATAAACTGATATCAGAATGATCCAGGTTGAAAACGTAGCTTTTAAAGCCAGGAATCTGAAAATGTAATTAGGTCATTTTGACCTAATTTGACTTAATCCTCATTTCGATATGATGGGTCACATTTTCCACAGTTAAAATCTGTAATTGAAGACAGACGTGGGATTGTTCATTTCTGATAATATTTGAGGGGAGATCTTAAAGAATCCTCAGTCTCTGCTCGGTAATTTCATAAAATGCTGGATCCTACATCAAGCTCACTGAAGTCAGAGCTGCAAAAATCTTTGACGCAGCATACCCTCTTTTTTAAAGGATGCCAACGAATGACTATGGAGAGCCGTTTTATTCAAAATACAATAAATAAATAATATAAAGACATGCTAAAAATGTATTAAAATATATTAATTTTGTTTTATTTCACGAGGACATTTAGGTATTTGATGGAATATGTATTAATACTTTATTAATTACATTATTTATTTATTGTATTTTTAATAAAACGGCTGTCCATAAATGATGAACATCTCTTGGAGACGTGTTACATGTTTGACTATGCTTGTTATTGTAATTATTTCTAACAATAAGGTGTTTTCTTTGTCTCAAAGTGGAAACTACAACTGGACCAGCCCCTCTGTGTTTGTCTGCCTCCTTCCTGTCCTCTCAAACCCAGCCGGTCGAGGCAGGTGGCTGCCCGTCCTGAGCCTGCTGGTCCTGCTGGAGGTCTCCCAGTTAAAAGGGAGTTCCTTCTTCCCACTGTCACCAGTGTGCTGCTCAGGATGGGAGACTAATGAAGTGATTCAACACAATCTGCTGGCTTCATTATTGTTTTTTGTACAGTGCCTTGAGACAAGTTTTGTTGTGATTTGTCAGTGTATAAATATGTCCTCCATAGAGAGATTTTGGTTTGAAAATGTCCTTACATTATCTAAACATTTCCCTCCAAATGCTTTAACTGACTTGTTGTGGGTGTGACCTGCTTCACTCTTGTGCTAAAAAGGACTTCAGAGTTCACATCACCACTGACCAGGAGGACAATAATGCTCAACAGGAAATCTACAGCTCAGTTTATCTGAACTGAGCCGCGTTTTTTCCTTCACTTTGTTAATGGTTGGTCGAACACGTAAAAAGAGCACTCCTGTATTTTTAGAAAAACAAGGCTGTTCTTTATTAACCCAGCACTTCCTGTGATGCTCAGGTTTAATAAAAGAACTGTTTTATTTGCTTCAAAGAGCGAAGTTAAGTGAAGCGACTTAGAAGCTGCATGAAACACAAGGAAGTGAACACTTCAGATCTGACCGACGCACCTTTTGGACTTGGCTTTGACAACAGAGGAAGAAAGTAAAGCGTGGATCACAGCAGAGTTCAGTCTTATTTGATCTCCTCTTCCCACTCAAGCCTTGCTATCACTCATGTGCCAAGATGTGAGCTCAGCTGACAGCCAAACATAAAATCCTGCCTGGAAATGACAGAAATCCCAGACAACCATTCCACCTTAAAGCAGAGAGTAACAGGTAACAAAATCAAAAAAACGTTTAAAGAATTATTCCTCATTGTACAATAACTATGACTTTACATCCTGCGACTATAAGGGCTCTGCTGTTTATAAAGTGACTCTACAGTGAGGAATTACTATACCCACATCTTTGCACACAGGATTAAATATATTTAATTAAAAAATAAGTCGAATTAGTCAATCCTAACCAAACCATTTGTTGCCAGTTAATTTCGTCATTGTCAAAAATCCTCTCAGTGCCGTGTGATGCCCTCTTTGTCAGGAAAAGGCAATCAGATTTTCTTTTTTTTGTTTTTGAGAAACCTCTGACGCAAGGATATTAAATGATTAGCTTCGCCTAGTTTTCATCTCAACACGTCTTTGGAACAATGGCCTTTCAGAACTGTGTGAACCTGCAGGGGGGGAAATGTAATCACGTCTAACAGCGTTCCCACAGAGGTTAAAGAACTGTTAGTTTACGGCTCTTCACAACAAATCCTGCTGCAAGCTTTCCTTTTGTTGTTCCTGGAATCAAAGGCTCCTCAATAATAAAAAAAATAGAAAAAAACAGGATCTATTTTATTAAGTTGTGATGATTTCTCTATGGCATGACTTTATGATCCTGATATCATTTGTTGTGTGACGTTGTGAAAACGCTGCCCTCTGTTGGTTCACACAGCTCACTGCATTGCTGACAGAAAAATACTGACCTTCTCTTAACAAAGCTTTTATTTACATCCAATAAAAAATACATTACAAACCAACTCTAGTGGAAAAATAAACAACATCCTAAAACTCAGGAAGGTTCAGATGCATATTTTTTCTTGTACAAAACGTCACAAATATACACATCTTGCTTTAACTGGAGTCTGTAACTCTTTGAACGGACTCAGAATAAAAACCAACAGCTTCTGCATTAATTAAACAGGTTTTGTAATATTCTATCATATGGTGTAAAGGACTATGTCTTCTTGCTTTGCCTCTTGTTGTTCTGGATCTTTCTCCTCAGAATCTGGTCCAGAATGAGGTCAGATTCGGTCACGTCTGTGTTTCCACAGCCGACGACAGGACAGCTGGAGGATAGAGAGAAAACATGTTCAGAAGACGTGTACACGGACAAGCAGGAATACAGGTGCTGGTCATAAAATTAGAATATCATGAAAAAGTAGATTTATTTCAGTAATTCCATTTAAAAAGTGAAACTTGTATATTATATTCATACATTACATACAAACTCATATATTTCAAATGTTTGTTTTGTTAAATTTTGATGATTACAAATGACAACAAATGAAAATCTCAAATTCAGCATATCAGAAAATTAGAATCTTGTGAAAAGGTTCAAAATGGATGGCACCTGGTACCACACTCTAATCAGCTAATTAACTCAAACCACCTGCAAAGGCCTTTAAATGGTCTTTCAGTCTAGTTCTATAGGCTACACAATCATGGGGAAGACTGCTGACTTGACAGTTGTCCAAAAGACGACCATCGACACCTTGCACAAGGAGGGCAAGACACAAAAGGTCATCGCTAAAGAGGCTGGCTGTTCACAGAGCTCTGTGTCCAAGCACATTAATAGAGAGGCGAAGGGAAGGAAAAGATGTGGTCGAAAAAAATGTACAAGCAAGAGAGATAACCGCACCCTGGAGAGGATTGTGAAACAAAACCCATTCAAAAATGTGGGGGAGATTCACAAAGAGTGGACTGCAGCTGGAGTGAGTGCTTCAAGAACCACCACACACAGACGTATGAAAGACATGGGTTTCTGCTGTCGCATTCCTTGTGTCAAGCCACTCTTGAACCACAGACAGCGTCAGAAGCGTCTTGCCTGGGCTACAGAGAAACAGGACTGGACTGCTGGTGAGTGGTCCAAAGTCATGTTCTCTGATGAAAGTAAATTTTGCATTTCCTTTGGAAATCAAGGTCCCAGAGTCTGGAGGAAAAGAAGAGAGGCACTTCATCCACGTAGCTTGAAGCCCAGTGTAAAGTTTCCACAGTCAGTGATGGTTTGGGGTGCCATGTCATCTGCTGGTGTTGGTCCATTGTGTTTTCTGAGGTCCAGGGTCAACGCAGCCACATACCAGGAAGTTTTAGAGCACTTCATGCTTCCTGCTGCTGACCAACTTTTTGGAGATGCAGATTTCATTTTCCAACAGGACTTGGCACCTGCACACAGTGCCAAAGCTACCAGTACCTGGTTGAAGGACCATGGTATCCCTGTTCTTAATTGGCCAGCAAACTCTCCTGACCTTAACCCCATAGAAAATCTATGGGGTATTGTGAAGAAGAAGATGCAATACACCAGACCCAACAATTCAGAAGAGCTAAAAGCCACTATTAGAGCAACCTGGGCTATCATAACACCTGAGCAGTGCCACAGACTGATCGACTCCATGCCACGCCGCATTGCTGCAGTAATACAGGCCAAAGGAGCCCCAACTAAATACTGAGTGCTGTACATGCTCATACTTTTCATGTTCATACTTTTCAGTTGGCCAACATTTCTATAAATCCTTTGTTTTTATTGGTCTTCAGTAATATTCTAATTTTCTGATATGCTGAATTTGAGATTTTCATTTGTTGTCATTTGTAATCATCAAAGTTAAACGAAATAAACATTTGAAATATATGAGTTTGTATGTAATGTATGAATATAATATACAAGTTTCACTTTTTAAATGGAATTACTGAAATAAATCTACTTTTTCATGATATTCTAATTTTATGACCAGCACCTGTACATATAACTGCGATTGTTTTAAAGTCATGGGGAGGAGAAGAAAATATGCATCTGATGAACCAGATGACCAGATAGTTTGGGGTAGACCAGAAAAACATTTGGGGCCTCCAGAATAAACCGGTTTAGCCTAATCAGCAGCTGGGTTTAGTGCTACACTCCAGGTCCAACAGTGTTTCCTCAGTCAGAGTCATAATAAATACCACCTCTGGGATAATCTACACTTAATCTGACTCCAGCATCAAAGGAGAAAAATAATAAAAACTCTTTAATAATTAAGGCAGCCTGCTGCTGGTCCCATCCAGCCTGCAGATGGGTTCAAACCCTGACTCAGCTTCCCAAGCATTCTGTGTCTTACCGGCATTTCTTCTTCTGGTTGGATTTCTTTTTAATCAGGTCCAGTATCGCCTCTTCATCGTAGTGGTGGTTGCACTTCTTATTTTTCATTGGGTTCACCATCTCCACCTTGAGGACAGGCACACAGGCAGGGTTTGTTCAATGCAACAGAGACTGAAAACCACATTAAGCTGCTAAATCTTAGCCAGAAGTTCTGTGGACATGAGAAACTAGAAATGTTGGAGAATAAAACGTGAGAAGCTCGAACCCAAACAAAGTGAAGGCGATCGTAATTCAGCATTCAGGTGTAAATCTACCTGTGTGAGTGGGCAGGTGAAGTTCACTTGGCTCTGTGTGACAGCGATGTCATCATCCAGCTCCTCCATGCTCTCCTCTGACACCTGATTGGCTAAAAACACAACATGCAGGTAGAACAAATGATGAACTGGAACACTGATGAGACGACCGCAAGATGTTGGGAAGCAAGGAGGTGTGTTTGGATGAAATTATTTTCACAGAATAAAGCAGTTTGTCAGAGGTGATAGATTCAAAACTAAAACTTCTGATATAAAGGAATGCATTTCACCCGCCACCTTTCATACCAGAGTTTTAAAATCATTTTATTTTGAAAAAACAACAAACTTGCAGCTGTTTTGGTCGACTCTCAATGCAAAATGTCATTCTCAGAGTATTTGTTGGGGATAACTCTCAGCTCCTCCCAAATCACAGTTTTGCTCATTATCTTTAACACTGGCTGGGTTATATCCATTTTTGTGTTTGCTAATGTTGGATAGCTGTGGCACAGATGTACAGGTTGAATAAAAAGCCTTAGGACACCTTTTTATTTCAAAAACAAAAAGGAAAATGACATATCTAAACCAGGGGTTCACAAGCCATTTGGATCTGGGGGCACCTTACAAGGGCGAACCAATTCCAGGGACCCCCTCATAAACCCCATGCTGTTTTAAAAGATAATTTATTGTCATTTCAACAATGCCATGGGAATAAATATTTTATTAAGTTAATTATGTTTGTTTTATTAGTTCATTGTTCTCCATGCATTTTTAAAAATAAAAACAAATTAACAATTTAGTGAAATTTTTTGAAGACCCCCAAGATACCTCTTGCAGATCCCAGTTTGAGAACCTCTGATCTAAATACCTTAGTGCTACGTTCCCAGTTGTTGTAGCTTTTTGCGTTGATGACCTTTTGAACCACAACAGATACTGTATTGCAAATCTAATTGTGGCAATTTCTGAGACAATTCTGGTCTTCTCAGATATGCTAAATGACCCCCCATCCCATTGGAAAAACCCAACCACCTACCCATTAGTTGACATATTGACATATTTATAGGGATGCATGATAACTTGTGTTGGTGAATTATCTGTTTTGAACTTGTGGAATGACTTTTTTCTTTTGTTTAAATCTGAGAACAGTGTTAAAGGTCTTTTTTTATAATTAATGTGCCTTATTTAAAAAGTGGCCATTTGAGAAATTGTTTTGATTGATATATTTTAAGAAATGTTTGTTTACTACGAGTTTATTTCAAATAATATAATTTAGTGTCATTTTTTTTAGTCTTGTTTATGTTATGATCTTACCCATTTTGGACTAGTCTTATCTCCTGGCATGTTATCAGTTATTATCGTTATCGGCCGTTAGAAGGAGAAAGTTATCTGTATCGGTTCTTAAAATAAGTTAGATTCAAATTACAATTATTATTTGGAGGCAGGTCTCCGAATGGGTAGATTGTGCAGTACTGGTACACTTTAAAAAAATACATTTTTGATAAATTGAAATGATTTTGGATGAAAATACTGGCTGTTTGACATATATTAATATGATGAATTGTACAGTCAGTAGGTAGGGTTTGGTGAAACAGACACTAAAATGTCAGGCTGCAGAAAAATGCTGAAATTGGTTAGTTAAAAGCTTGTTTAAAGAGGTGTGTTTTCAGATGTTTCTTGAATTAATCAATGCTTTCAAGCATGCGCAGAAGGATAGGAAGTTCATTCCAGAGCCTGGGGGCCACGGAGGAGAAGGCTCGGTCACCACGGGTCCCGAGACCTGTGTGGGGAACCACCAGGAGATGTTGATCCCATGAGCGTAGTTTACATCTGGGGTTATAAGGGGAGACAAGACCCCCAATGTAGTCAGGCGACTGGCCAATGAGAGCTCTGAAAGTGAGTACCAGGATCCCGAACATGACTCGAAAATGAACAGGGGGCCGGCGAAGCCCTGAAAGGATCGGGGAGACGTGTGAGAATTCTGAAGTTCGGGTTAAGAGTCTTGCTGCAGAGCCCTGCACGAGCCGAAGGCGATTCATCTGCCTCTGGCTCAGACAGGTGAACAGGCCACCACAACAATCCACGCGGGTCGAGATGAATGCAGGAATTACCAATTCCAGGTCATAAATGGTAGAAATGACTCAGACTGTAACTGAAAATATGGATGGAGGAGAACCTCAGCTTAGCCTGTTAGCCTTCGTGCTAGCGCCGATGCTATATTGCCTTATATGTATTAGCTCGGTGCTAGCGCAACAAACAAACAAGCTAAACTGAAGTCCATCCATCCATATTTTCAGTTGCAGACTGAGTCATTTTTGCGTTCCCCTCTCTGTCATGTGGATGGAGGACCTCAGTGACGAGAGGAGAATGTGTAGTGCTGAGCTAATATGGTGATAGCGTTGGGGCTAACACTAAAGCTAATAGGCTAAGCTGAGGTTCTTCTTCCATGAAGCAGCTCTGTTGTCCTCCATCCACATTTTCAGTTACAGGCTGAGTCATTTCTACCTTCTCCTCTCTAGCCTCGCATCGAGTACCTATCCACGTCATCATTTACCCAGAATGCTTTGCATGTAAATAAAATGGACCTGTTCGTGTTATATATTTTTTTACTTTTAGTTTAAAAATTATAAAAACTAAACAGCCTACAGTATTTTTAGTCTTTATTTTACAGTTAAATTTTTTTTATCAAATAAAGTCTAATGTTACAACTAACCATGGATTCCTTTAAGGTCAGTTGGCTCCGTCAGCCATCTTGAATCAGGTTGACTCATGTTTATCAGCTGTACATTACTTTCTATAAGTTTCATTTAAATTGTACTCCAGCAACATAATATTTCTGTGTTTGTTTTTCTTTTGTCTCTGCTGTGTCTGTGTTCCACGCTGACTTGACAAAAGCTCAGTTAGGATGTATAAATGTTTGGAGGGATTTGTTTTTAACGGTTTGTTTCCTTTTCTTCCCATGGGGACACATTTGGCCTGATGGTAAAGGGTTCTAATGACAAAGCTGGTTTTCTAAAGGGAGATGAGTACAGATGGGATAAATGGCTCTTTGAAGGGGTATCAGATCTTGAATATCTATTTGCTTCAAAGAGTCATTGGCAAAGCAGAGGAGGGGCAATTCTCTCTGCGCTTGAGGGAGGAAACTTGAGGAGGAAATAAATAAAACTAGGAACGGCTCTGAACTGTCTGCAGCTTTATTTTTTTCTATCATTCGCAAACGTCCCATCTCTAGATGTGAGCATCTCTGAACCAGTGGCTTAATGTTTTGCTGTTTCATTTATTTGATTTTGTTTGTTTTAAGGGTAGGAAGAGATATGAAGTAACTGCAATGCAAATTATACAGTTTTACACCACATCATTTACTTTGTAACTTTGTTAAAAAAATGCCTTATAACATTCAGCCCTTTAATGTTGTAAGACAAACATTAATCAAAGGGAACTATGTTTAACTTCTGACTAACTATCCAGAAAACCAGGACACACCCTGTGTTTTCTCCTTCTGATGGGAGTTGCTGAGTTTATTTCAGACCTGCTATAATTTTCATCCATACTGGGGGGGGTCTGTCAGCTCAAAGCAACATGTCTTCTTAAGAGTGAATCAGCCCAATCATCCATAAAATATACAGCGGGTAAAATAAGTATTGAACACATCACCATTTTTCTCAGTAAATATATTACTAGAGGTACTAATGACATGAAATTTTCACCAGATGTCGGTAACAACCCAAGTGATCCATACTTACAAAGAAATCAAACCATAAATGTCCAAAAAATGAAGTTATTTGTAATAATGTGGGATGGCACAGGGAAAAAGTATTGAACACACTTACTGAAATTTA
>NW_013952420.1:1430838-1432858 GCF_001266775.1 Austrofundulus limnaeus
AATTTGCACTGACAAGGGGCAGGCTTGTTTCCTAATTACTGAGAGACTTCAGCTGGTGTCTTGGCTTTCCATGCCTTTTTACACCTCCCTTTCTTCGTGTTCAATACTTTTTCCCTGTGCCATTCCACATTATTACAAATAACTTCATTTCTGGACATTTATGGTTCGATTTCTTTGTATGTATGGATCACTTGGGTTGGTAACGACATCTGGTGAACATTTCATGTCATTAGCACCTCTAGTAATATATTTACTGAGAAAAATGACGTGTTCAAGACTTATTTTACCTGCTGTATATGCACCAAATGAAAGTTACAATTATTTGCTTAATATGTTGATATTCTAAATAACTTTTTTAAATGCATTACAACTAATATCATCAGTGTTAAACTATGGTTTCCATGAAAACACAAGGCATAGCCTGCAGGTTGCTTAACTTTACCTGCAGGTTTTTGAAGGCATGGCATACAGCAGGTTTAGGTAGCCAAAAATATATGTAAAGTCTGGATGTTTATTCTGCATCAGTCCTACACTTTCAAATTATTTTTTTATGACAACAAATGTAGCACTTCTGGTGATGTAGTCTAGTTCAGAGAAGTCTAGTCTCCTCTGTGATGTGAGCAGCAGAAATCTGAGCAGCATGGTCCGAAATATTTACAGCAGATAAAAAGCTGGCTAAACAAGACTGATAGGCCAGACACAGCCAAATGTTTTTGTCAGCTTTTATTTCAAAACTATTCTAGCAGAAGTTAGGAGGGAAAACACAACAGGTTCTCTGTAACTAATTCAACTTGCAGGTTAGGAAACCACATCTTTGTTATTACACTTGTCCTGACCAAATCCAATCAGCCAAGACAGATGTTAGAACCAGGTCTGATCAGGGCTCGAAAAGCCAATTGTTTGCTGCTTTTTTTACCCGGTCAAGTTGATCCTCAGGCTTACTGACCTTGTTGAAGAGAGTTCTTGATGTTTTCCTTGAAGGCAACCACTTTTGGGTGTTTGTGCAGCTCAGCATCAGAGAGCTGAGCAGCTCTCTCTGAGAACTGCTCCTTCACTCTGGCAGACAGGCTGAACATGTCCTCTGGCTGCTGAGGAGAAACCTACAAAAAGTGGCAGATGTTAGCGCTCGTATCCTGTGATGTTAGGCAATATTTCCCAGTAAACGTTAAATGGACAGAAAACACAGGGAAGGCAGCACTCAGAATTATTTGGTTGCACTTAAAGTTAAACCTCTTAATGCGTTTCATTAACACACTCCTCTGACCATTAAAGCCTGGAAATAAACTGTTTTCTGCTCAGATGATGTGACTCTCCCATCTAGTATTTACCTGAATGACCTGTTGGACGATGTCGACAAAGTTGTTTATCTCTCTGTCCAGCTTGGCACACTCCAGAATCACGGCCTCCATCTCTTTGATACCAGGGTTCATTGCTTCATCTTTGACAAAAAGCAAACAGTCGAGTAAATAAATGCCACAATAATGGGTTAAGAACTTCACACAAATTACAAACTAAACTCTTTTTAGACTTTAAGCCTTTATTTACTTGTTTTGCGTGCAAATTTATTAGAAAATGATCCCAACAATTAAAAATCCTTTCATTGCATGCAATTCCAGGTTATAGTAAGAGTTGTAGTTAGAGAAAGGTGCAGAACAGCACATTATTCCAGCACAAGAAAATGTAAGCGAAATAGCTAGCTGTACTTTGCAAGCACATTTTGGTTTTTATTACAGTAATATATAATTTTACAAATGTTTGCTGGTTTTGTTTAGTCAGTTGCATTAAGCTAGAAGTAAAAAGTAATATGCATCGATATATCGAATCAAGCTGCGCTGAATAGAGAAGCGTATTATTGTGAGCTCTGTTTCGAAAATTATACCGAATCATCATGTCCTAGATCAGTGGTTCACAAAGTTGGGGTCCGGACTAGGACTGCCACAATTAATCGGTTAATCGACGACTAATCGATTATCAAAATAATCGATGACTAATTTAATAATCGATTAATCGTTTTCTTTTT
>NW_013952420.1:1434428-1438074 GCF_001266775.1 Austrofundulus limnaeus
TAAATAAACTACTATCAAACTCAAATTTTGTTAAACAATTTTGTCTTTTTCAAAAGTCCTATCATGGTTTGCATGTTTGCTTCCTAAATTCCTTTGTAATGTGTCCATTATGTCAAACCTTTCCTTAATGTTTCTGAACTGTCTTATCATAAATTGTCTCTCTTGTTTGTACTTCTGACATTCTTTTATAACGTGCTCTGTGGCTTAATTTTGTCCACAGTGATCACATTTCCCTGTATTATGTTTTTGTACATAATACAGGGAAATGTAATTATACACTTTTTTTAACAAAAAGTGTATAATTAAGTCCTGTATGTCCAAATCTCAGCCTTTTTATCACTCTTTCTTTTCTGCTCCCTTTTCCAGCTCTCGTTTCTCGTACCATCCTTGGTCACTTTGAACTGCTTTCTTTGCCATTTTATCTGCATTTTCATTTCCTCTTACCCCATACATGTGCTGGTACCCAAACAAACAAAAAAAAAACAATTAATCCCATCCTTTGTATTCTGAATAGTGTGTGACTAATTTCTAGTAAAATGTCTGCCTGCTGTCTGAGTGATTGCTTTTCATACTCATTAAAACTGAACTTAAGTCTGAACAGAACAGATTGTGGCTTTTATAGGTTTTACTTCTTCTACCTACTGTTTGGTTAATAATACTGCAATCATTTCTCCTGTATGAACTGATAACTTGTCAGTGATTCTTTTAGCTAATTTTATTAGAAATTCTATTACAAATGCAACTCCTGTTTCCTCTATTGATTTTGAAGCACCTGTATATATTTGAATGTACTGATAACTGTTTATTAGGGGTGCAACAATACATATACCCGTATCGAACCGTATCGAACAGTGCTTTAGGTTCAATACACACTTGTATCGAACAATACAGATTTTAAAAATTTACTTTATCAACTTGTCTTCTGAAGATGCTCTGTGTTGAAGGATCAGCGGATCTGTGTTCGACTACTCCACCTTGGCTGCATTTTAGAGCGCAGATCCACTGAGAAACCTGCTGTTTCAGTAACATTTAATTTAAAAACTGTACTTTTGAGGTTAAACAAATGTTCATAATTAATATAAATAAATTACAAGTTAAAATGGGCATGGAAGTTTCTCTTTTATGAATCGAAAAAACATCGAACCGTGAGACTAAAGTATCGAACCGAACCGTGAATTTTCTGTATCGTTGCACCCCTACTGTTTATACAGTCCTACACTGTCTGTGAGTTGAAAATGTATGATGTATCTCTTTTCTTTTCCATTAATGTCAAATCAACTGTAGGTTCTGGCAGAATCCAGGGAGGTATTACTGACAGTGGTAACATTGGACGTATTGTTAGATTATGTATTTGATATTTCTGTTTCCTCTTGAATCACCCACCCAAAACTACCTGTCTTTTCCCTTTTCCCAGCATGTACTTAAAATGTCTAGTGTTGGGTGATCTGTATTGTTGCTTTTTAAATTTAGCCAGTAGTTTATCATCATTTGGGTTCTTCTCAGGTCTAAAGGTAATTTCTCCCATTTTAACTTCTAATGCTGTTGTTGGTGTGATCTTAAATGCTCCTGTACAGATCCTTAATGCTTGGTGTTGAATAATTTCTAATTTCTTTAAATGCGTTTTTGCTGCTGAACCATAAACTACACTCCAAAAACCGGCTAACTTTTAACTTCCAGGCACAGGTTTTAAAAGTAAAAGCCACACCCAGAATAAATAACTGGACAGCACATTATGAGGAATCGTATTTATTGACACAGTTCATTAACAAATGGCACATAATATTTATACATGAAGTTAAATCACAGCAAAATCAATGTTCAATGTATTATTAGTGCAAAAATGTTATTAGATTAAACAATGAAATGTAGGCAAACCAGCTGAGATGTTACCTCTTGTAGAGAAAGTATTAATACAGACGTATTTCTTCTGTTTTGACATATTAAGATGCTGCTGTAAAAAGAGCATTTGAACTGTCACTGTATGAAAAGTACAGATAAAAATATAAAAATCAAGGACACCATTGATGCTTACTGTAATCTTTGAATGGACAAAACAATTATAGACACATTTGTTTTCTCCACTAATAAAAGGTAAAAAGTGTACAGAAGAGAAGCACCTGTTGGTGACAAAAATAAATCTTCAGGTGGAAATTCTCCATCCAGGTCGTCACAATACTGTTCTGAACTCATCAAAAATGAAACTGGGCACATGAGCTTCAACCACCTTCAGAAGGAAAACAATAAAAAGCTGTATGTTACTATCGCAAATACAGTCAAAAGGTTTAGAGTTTAATATACTGTAATAAGAGCAAAACATTTATTGTTAAAGAGATAAAAATGTTGAGTAATTGTCTCGATACAGCTCACATTTTCTGTCATTTTATGAAAACATTTTAAGAGTACTACAAAGGGCAATATCATCCTACCTTTCGTGAGAGTTTTGTGTACTTCACGTAGTCTTCAAGAAACATCAGGGCTCCGACCACATCTGAAGGCATGTCAGGGATTTTCTGGCTGTAACAGAAGTTTACGAAAAATATGAATTCACGAGGTTGTACGCACCAATCAGATACTCCAAATATTCACAACTAAACAAAATGCATGTAAGATTGCACCATTACCTCGTGCACTGGTCCATTACAGAGCGGATGAACTGACCAATGAGAGCCAGGAACTGTTGTGTATATCTCGAGTGGAACTGTTTGAGCAGGGTCAGCATACCAAGCATCAGTGGAAGCCAATCAACTGGGTCTGCAGCTTTCCTGCAGGTCATTCCTGGTAAGAAAGGTGAGTCAGTAGCTGTGTTTCTATTGCAAATGTGCACAAAACTTTGTCAATATTTTGTTAATGTGGAAAAAACTGTTTCGCAGTTGCATTGTTTCAATGCTATTAAAGTCACGCGTGAATACGTTTGTTCTCGCGATAAGTCATTACAAACATGGCGGCAACGGATGTAAACACATAGCATATTGCTACCACAACGCTAGCGCTCATCATCAGCCATTAGAGGAGACGTCGGCGTCTTATCGAGGCTTTCGAGCGACAAGCCCGTTACACCTGGGAGCAGCTATGTGTGCTGCGTTTTTTGGGAAAATATAGTCGATGAGTTTACTACTTCTACTTCCTGTTGTCTTCTTCTTCGTCATCTTTTTCGCCAGTAGAAACAGCCAGTTGTTGATGAAGTGACTCCCGTGATGCGAAAAAAGTGTTTCCATTGCAGTTTTGCGGAAAACACCAATTTCAATACGAACAAAAAAACACCTGGGGTCGGATTTATAAAACTGGCGTACGCACAATTTGAGCCCAGAAACTTGCGTACGCCACTTTTTACGCCAAGGTTGTGATTTATAAAATCCAAACTTGACGTGAAAATGTGCGGTGCCTCACGCCATCTCTGACCCATGCGTACGCTCATTTTGGAGACGTGAAACTGCGACACAGATGGTGAAGTGAGGAATTAGAGCCACACTGTGTAATGATAGCTGTCAGATATTTAATTTACCTTAATCAGACTTAGATTTTTATTCAACTTTATCATCAGCTTTCTTAACAGTAATATTTATGCTTCTGCTGCTGCTGAGCCATGAGGACCTTTGAAATAAAAAAAACCTTAAATCTTAAATAAAAGTTCCCGTGCGCAACTCCA
>NW_013952420.1:1439524-1449133 GCF_001266775.1 Austrofundulus limnaeus
CCCACAAGTCTTTTTTATTTCGATGTGTTGCAGGCATGTGCTGCCTCAGTTTAGCTTAAAGTTTAAAATTTAGTTAAAAACAAAGGCACGGGTAAGTTTTTCTCCTTGCCTTTGTTTCAAACTAAAATTTAAAGACTTGTGGGAAAAATATAAAAATAATTAAATATAAATATTTAAGAGACACAAATGCATGTAGAATTTAAAGGAAAAACAACAAAATATGTATGTTAAAATACAGTAAAATTTAAATTATGTGTTAAAATATATAGTCTAATTTATACTAAGCTGGAAAAATAAATAGTCAAATAATTTCAACCAAAAAACATGAGATAAAGTTCTTTGTTATTTTAATTGGTACATTTTAAATGTATTTATTTAGTGGCTCATTTATATAATTCTGCTTTTATTTCTAATTATGTCAGTTTTGGTCCTCCGTACTGCAAGAAGCCTGATAATCCTCTATTCATTCATATCAGGTATGTTGGAGCAGAGAAGCAAGTAAAGCATGTAGGGCTGCGGCCCTCGAGGACCAGGATTGCCCACCCCTGATATATACCGTTTCTCCCCTTTGGCTTTTTGCTGACAAGATCTGCTGACCTCTGCTTCTCGTAGCATCACTGTTGCACCTCCTCTCTCTGCACAATGTCATGAGCTTTTTATTTCTAAATCCACACAACAAAGCTCTTTCCAACCCATCCCTCTCTGTACTTCTCCATCAGCATCTTCAAAGCGAAGATGGGGCTCTGTGGAACAGTCACCTCTTGTCTAGCTTCCACATCTCCCTCCAAGATCTTCATTGTGTGGCTCATCATCTTAATCCCCCTGAACATAACTTAAATACATCACTGGAATAGATTTTAGGGCAAAAAAAGACACAAATTTAATTTAAAAATCACAGCTTACCTTGGTTTTTGCTGTATTGAAGTTTAGGCAGCTGAGCAATGACAAACAGGAAGTTGATGAAGGGGAAGTACGGGAGACGCTTTGTTGTGATGTAGATCTGAATAAGGCATTAATAAAAAACAATATTATTTTAATCTAAGTGAAATGTGACATCTGAACAAAACAAGCAAACATTAAAAGGAACTAACCTTGTTAAGCGGGTTGTGAATCCCAGCAGCTTCCAGGTAGGCGGTGATCTCATACAGCAGGGTGTTGTCCTCTTTAGGGTAAGGCAGAGTCGGGTCTTGGTAGTGGGCTTCAATGTCAGCTAGGAGGGACCTGGCAGGGACAAAATCAAAACACACACACACACAAAATAATAATTCTCAAAGACTGGACTAAAATTCGGTGCATGCTCGATGATGAGAACAGTCGTACTTGTTGAGGTTTTCCAGGGCAGCAGCCAGATGTTTGGAGTCAAACTTGCAGGAGTAGTTCAGCTCATTGGCAATCTGCTGTCTGAGAATCTGCATCTGACCAACCTTCAGCAAACAGACTTTTAACATTATTTTCAAGACATCGTGTCTTTGGATAAAAAAAAAGGAAAGTACGGACCACTACCTTCATAATGGCCTCCAGATATGAGCCCCAGATCTTCTGAGACTTAGCAACAGCGTTAGCATAAACTTTGTTGGCATTAGCTATAGGAGGAGCAAAATATTAATGTAAAAGCACTGATATAATCTGAAACATTGTGGGGGGGGGGGGGGGGTCTGAGCGAACACTTACCCACAATGCCTTGTATTGGGTTGACAGCAGCCAGCAGTGTTCTGAGGACATCCACCACTGCTTTGTCCCTCAGGATGCTCCTCTGAAGCGTCATCAGGAAGTTCTGAGGACGCAGCAAGTTGTAAAATAAATGTTTAGAGCCCAGATGGAATCTACATGGAGGTTTCAGGGTATTATTCTGTCAGAGAGCAGGGTTGTAAAGTAACTAAGCACAAATACTTTGTTACTGTACTTAAGTAGAAATTTTGGTTATCTGTACTTTACTTGAGTAATTATTTTTCAGCCTACTTTTTACTTTTACTAATTATATTTTTACACAATTATCTGTGCTTTCTACATCTTACATTTTTTTAAAAAGGTAAGAAGTAGAAAGTCGTTACTCCTATTTTTTCTGCGTTGTTTTTACTTAAAAAAATACTATCCTGATAAATAGTGTCTCCTGGATAGAGTGAATTTAATTGTGTTTGGATGAGAAGTATAAATATAAACCATTCTGACACCATATTAGCTTGTACACAACCCATCACAGCTGCATGCCGTTGGAAAAAATATTTTTTGGAGAAGTCACCTCCCAATAAATGTAATTTTGAAAAATCCAACTGCTCATTTTTACTCACTACTTTTACTTTTAATACTTAAGTAGATTTTATACCAGAAATTTACTTTTGATACTTAAGTACGAAAAATATCAGATACTTTAAAGGCACAGTGTGTAGGATTTTGTCAAGTCTTTTAGCCGAAATTGAGATAATCACTAATGACAATAATAAAAAATGTCTAATCATTGCAGACAAAGACCTTGTTTTAGTATTTTTACCTTATAAAAAGCTGTTTATATCTCCACGGTCGTGAGTCGACACTACAGGCAGCCGCCATCTTGCACCACCATCTTGTCTACGAAGGCTCATGAAGGACAAACTGCGGTGGCGGCGTCAAAAACGGTTTTAGTTGTAATACTGTAAATGTAATATTTGTTGTCTGTCATTGTAGCTGGGATAATTTTACTTATTAAAGCTCATAATCTTACCACTTGAAACATCACTAGCCCTGAAGCTGCTGGTAGACATCGCGGTTGGAATTATCAAAGGTTTTTGACACCTGAGAGACACTGTAGCAACTCCTTTGTGTTTGGAAGCGGGGGGTGGGGGTGGGGGAGGACCAGGGAGGATGATTCAACCACTCAATCACTAGATGTCGCTGAAAACAACAAATCCTACACACTGTGCCTTTAAGACTTTTACTCAAGTAATATTCTTAGAGAAGACTAATTTTACTAAACTAATTTTATGATAAGATACTTGTACTGTTACTCAAGTACCACTTTGAGGTACTTTATACAACACTGAGACACGATGATCACCTGAAGTTCCTTGACGATCATGAAGCAGAGCAGTCGGTCCAGTCCGTTGAGACCAAATGTACCCAGAGTGTTCTGGATCTCAGAGAACAGCCTGTTGTTCGTCACCTCCTGGTGGCTCTTCAAGTCGTACCAGGTGTTCAGCTGGTCGATGTAGCACGTTGCTCTGTAGAGAAGCTTGTTTATCAGACTGGTTAAAGATTTAATGATCAGAGTCCCAATCTTCTGCTTTACTTTTATCTGTTCCCATTCCTGGGCCTTACTTTGGATCAGTAATTCTTAAAATCTCTCTGCAAAGACGACCGATGAAGGTGGCGGACTCATCCACGGGGACGAACTTTGGAATAGGTATATGAGTGGACTGGTGCACACTCTGCCAGTCCTGGATCTGAAACACAAAACCCTCCTGTTGCTGGCGAACAGCTCTAAAACCTCACAGTGTATCGTAAAGACTGCACAAGGATAAACTGCTACTTGTGTCAGCCAAGTGTTAAGCCTGACCTTGGTCCTGAGGAAACAGTTGCACTCTTGCTCCACATTGTAGTTGATGATGCGAGACACTTCCTCCTGCCAGATTTTAAGGCCATAAATGCTGACATAATCCTGGATGTACTCAAACGACCTGTAGAAGCCGTCCATGGTGGCTGCCATCTCCTTCAGTTTGGGCATGAGTTCACTGGGCTGAGAAAGTATTCATATTTACTCTCTTTTTTTACTGCTGTTATCTTTGATTCTTACAGGGAAAAAATAAATAAATCACACAAACAACATTTTATAACTATTTAATGCTTTGAATCAGCAGCAAATGAAGCCAAATTATGTTTTATTTTCTGGTTACCTTCACAAAGGAATCTATAATTTTATTTAATGTGTACAAAATATGTTATGAACCTAAAGTCAAGATTAAAAAGGCTCTAAAACAGGGCTGTTCAACTGACAGCCTACAGGTGACTTCAGTCCAGCCCCATGATGAGTTTATAAAATAATCTTTCTTTTTTTATGACAAATATTTCAGTCAGAGTGGCAATCTTGTTTTATAGAGGATCTATGACAGGACTATACAACTCAATGACTTTAATATAAAAATAGATTTTAAACCATAAAAATAGATTTTTTTAAATTAGAAATTATACTTTATTTGTTTTAATTTTTTAGTTTTAAACTGTGAACAAATGAAACAGCCACATTAAATCAAGTTGTTTCCTGTTTTGATTTGTAACAGTTTATTAATCTCAAGCTTCTAGACACACTGCCCAGCCAAAAAAAAAAAAAGCTGCCACCTGAACCTAACTAAGGTCTATGATGTGGGGTTGCTGCAGTTGGTCAGGTCCAGGTTCAGCAACAGTCTGTGCTCAAAGAATGAGGTCAGCTGACCACCTGAATATACTGAATGACCAGGTTATTCCATTAATAGATAGTTTCTTCCCTGATGGCACGGCCATATTCCAAGATGACAATGTCAGGAATCATCGGGCTGGAATTGTGAAAGAGTGGTTCAGGGAACATGAGACATCATCTTCACACATGGATCGGCTCCACAGAGTCCACTGAGAATCTTTGGGATGTGCTGGAGAAGGTTTTGCACAGCGGTCAGACTCCACCATCATCAAAGCAAGATTTTAGTGAAAACGTAAGGTTATGAATATAACCACGGTTCCTTGAAGGAATGGAATGAAGTACAACACACAGTTGTAAATGGGACACGCGCGCCCTCATGCACCTGGCTGAAGCCACCTCTAATCACGTCTTTAGACCAGTGACGTGGTGACATTGAACATCTGGTGACAGGCTCCGCTTTCACCCTATAAGTTCGGAGTCACCAGCGTCATTACTCAGTTAGATACCGCCCTTCACCGAGCCTTTTGTGATGCAGGGACAACAAGGTGTTGTACTTCGTTCCATTCCTTCAAGGAACCGTGGTTATATTCATAACCTTACCTTCCTTTTCAGTCATTTCACTCAGTACAACACACAGTTGTATATGGGACTTGTCAAAGCGCCCCGCAGAGCTGTATCAGACCTGAGTTAAGTAGTGTGCCTGAGTAAGTACTGTACTAATGCAGAGCTTTGGACCCGGCAGAAAGTACAGAATGAGCCACCGAAGATGCTGTTACATCCAGGCTGTAAAATCGTGCAAATGTGTTTGGTGAGGCCCAGCTGGCCGCGGCACAAATGTCACTCACAGGTACCCCTTTAAAAAGGGCCCAAGATGTCGCTACACCCCTGGTGGAGTGAGCTTTAACTCCAAGAGGGATTGGAAGGTTTTTGCTGCTGTATGCTAGCAAGATGGCCTCTAAAATCCAGTGAGAGAGTCTTTGTCTAGAAAGAGCTTTACCTCTGTGTGGGTTAGCAACAGCCACAAACAGCTGATCACATGACCTTACATCCTGTGTGCGGCTGATGTAAGTGCGTAGAGCACGCACGGGGCACAGAAGATGCAGCCTCTTTTGCTCCTCAGATGCAAAAGGTGGAGGATGAAAGCTGGAAAGCTCTATAGACATAGAGCTGTAACTAGAAGGTATCACCTTTGGAAGATACGCAGAGTCAGGGTGCAAAACCGCTTTAGAGTCATTAGTAGAAAACTGGATACAGGAGGGGTTCACTGAAAGAGCGTGGAGGTCCCCAACTCGTTTAGCTGTAGCTAAAGTCAGAAGCAAAGCAACTTTATATAAAAGAAACTTCAACTCTACAGACTCTAGGGGCTCAAATGGAGGGTCACAGAGAGCCTCAAGAACCACAGGGAGGTCCCAAGAGGGAATACTGGGTTTAATAGCAGGCCGTAGCTTACGAACCCCTTTCAGAAAACGCACGGCTAAAGGATGAGCACCAGGTGTGACTCCATCAAAACCTGCATGGCAGGCAGAAATGGCTGCTCAGTAGACTTTAATTGTGGAGAAGGAGAGCCCTTTATCCAGTAGCTCCTGAAGAAATGTTAAAACATCTCCTATTGCACACTGAAAAGGGTCCAGGTGCTCGTTCTTAAACCATCGCTCAAAAGCTTGCCACTTATAGGAATATAATCCTCTAGTGGATGAAGCTTTTGCGTTTTGGATAGTTGCTATTACTGCTGGAGAAAGGCCTTTGGCTAATAAGCTGGACCTTTCAGCAGGTAAGCATGCAGCTTCCRTAGTTCTGGGTGTCAGTGAAAAATCTCCCCCTCTGCCTGAGAGAGGAGATCTCGTCGAACCGGAAGTTGCCAGGGTTGAGCTGCTAGCAAGCTGATTATSTCGGCGTACCAAGACTTCRCTGGCCAGCGGGGTGCCACTAGGATCAAAGACAGGCTCTGTCCGTGCACCCTCTCTAGTACAAGTGGTATCATTTCCACTGGGGGAAACGCATACAGAAGTRCATCGGGCCAAGGATGAGCTAGGGCGTCCACTCCCAGAGGAGCGCTCTGCTCTGTCATGGAAAAGAACAGAGGACAGTCTGTGTTTGCTCTGGAGGCGAACAGATCTAATGTCGCTTTGCCAAACAAAACCCAAATCTGGGCCACCACAGTGGGATGCAGCCTCCACTCCTTTGCTAGAGGTCCGCCCCTGGAGAGGAGGTCTGGACCTAGGTTCAGTCTCCCCTGAACATGAATGGCTCTGATAGACAGAAAATGAACACTGCTCCATCTGCAGAACATCGTCCACCCTCTTGGTTTAGATCCAGTAGAAACTGGGTCTCGCCCTCCTCGATGTCGGGTGAGGCCGCCTCGTGCTCCATCTGGTCCGCCCAGCTAGCAGCGGGGGCTTCGACCGCCGAATCCTCGTCTTCGTCGGACTGAGCCGTCTGGCTGGATTCGGAGAGCAGCGGGTCTTGTCGGAAAACAGCAGTTTCCCCACGATCACACGAACCAGCAGGTAACGCGGTTAGCACCAGTAAAGCTAGCCTAAGAACCTTAGAAGCTGAGCTAACTAGCAACAGCTATGTGAGCTCAGGTTTAGAGGTGACTATCGCGAGGTGAACGGCGATAGAACTGAGTAACGATGCTGGTGACTCCGAACTTTTAGGGTGAAGTCGGAGCCTGTCATCCGACGTTCAACGTCACCACGTCACCGGTCTAAAGATGTGATTAGAGGTGGCTTCAGCCAGGTGCGCGAGGGCGCGGTTGTCCCATATACAACTGTGTGTTGTACTGAGTGAAATGACTGAAAAGGAACTTAATGCAACACTGGATGGAAATAAATCTTGTGACATTACAGAAGCTTACTGAAACAATGCCGTGAAGAATGTGTGCCGTAATCAAAGCTAAAGTTGGTCCAACAAAATATTAGTGTGACCTTTGTTTGGCCAGGCAATGTATATATAAAAGTCCTGCTTTCCCAAACCAAATGGGTCAGCTGCAGCCTTGTAACTTGGAAAATTTCTAATTAAAGTAAGTGAACAAAAGGACTTACTGCCTTTTCTAACCCAATATTTAACCCCTCATCTAGTCTTGCATGTTTAAATTCAGGATCATATGAAACTCTGGCCTGTTTTTCTAGATATTTTAAATTTGATTTTAAATCAGAAAAACAATGCTGCTGTCCTGCCCCTGAGCTGTTGGCTTTCAGTGACTGTGATCCTCTGAGCAACTGAGTTGAGTAGCTCTGCTCTAAAAAATGCTGTCAAGTGGAAAACAGATCAGCTGTCTCACCTTAACCTTGGAGTTAAATGTTAAGCCTTTGTGCAATGCAAAAGCCACTCTCTTCACCAGCTCCTTTCTGATGCCATCCTCCAGAAGCTGCTTAGGATCCACCTAAAACATCACAACGTATTCATGAAGCCAACACCACATATTACATTAACAAAAAGAGAAAAATAAAAGCTTTCATGTTCTATCAGATCATAAACAAGATGGGAAAGATTTACTTTAATGATCCCAACTAGAGTCGTCTTCATCATCAAGATGCCTTCAGTGAAAATTGAGATGTCATGAGTGAGTTTTGCCACCTAGAATGACATAAAGAAGAGGAAATGTTAGTTATACTGAACACTGCGGTGAAGAACAAAATATTCTCTAATAACTGTTTCAGAGAGAAATTACCTAATATAACCGTGTTGTTTTATTTGTAAGTTTACATGTTAATAAAAACTGTTTCAAAATGAGCCTTCCAAGATGAAAAATGGGACCTTGGTGCTTCGCGTTTTAATTAAAGCATTTCAAGTAAGCCTGCTGGCACAATCTGTTTCCAGACAAAGCATTCCTTTCTGAGTCGTGTTTCTCTTCAAACGCCGTGGGGGGAGATTGAAGAAGAAGGGGAAAAAAAGTGTTTAGAAATGCCAGCGAAGTGATTGCCTCTGACTGATGAGTCAACATCAAAACAGAACATAATGAGGCCTCTTATCGATGTTCTTAATTTTACCCAAGATCAAAAAACCTTTTGTTTTTACGCTTCGTTAACATTCTGTTTAAAGTCAAAGAGCAGAAAAAGGTTTAAAACAAAAAAAAGGATGTTTTACTTCATAGCGAGCACCCAGCTGGGAGTAATCCTTCAGCTTGTCCTTATCCAGCCGTGTCGGCACTTCAATGATGTCATGGATCTGAAGTTTGATGATTTTGGCCAGGGAGGTGAACATGCTCTCTGGGATAATCTGAAGCACCTATAAGCAAGAAGAGAGAAGTTACAAACTAACCAACAGGAATTCATTTAAGCCAGAATAGTCGTCATTAAGCACAGACTGATGTTCACAGCTTCTTTTCGGGGTAAAAATTGTCAAGCAGATGGCTGTGAAGACATTTATCATCATTAAAACTGGAGCTGCGCCGATCCTGAGTTATAATTTGCGACACGCAGAGCTCATTTGTTCCAGAAATGAAATGTCACTCATATTAGATGATCAGTCTTGTCTGATTTTTTTTTTTTTAAAACTTTCCTTACAAACCAAAATTGAAGAAGGCAGTACCTTTCGAACGTACGCCACCAGCTCTCCAGAGTAGAACTGTGAGACGCTCAGCAGGTCGGCGCTGTTGGCCTGGTTGATACGCAGCAAAGGAAGATCCAACGCAGACGCCAGCTGGTCACACAAACGCACCCACAAAATCAGCTTTTACAGCACCCACACCAGCATTTATTACTGTTCCGTGTCCAGTTTGTAAGTGTGCAGAAATGATCCTCACCTTTAAGAACGTGGCTCTCAGTTTTGTGACCATGGACGGGTTGACTCTGATGCTCTCCTGCATGATGGCTGTAAAGCTGAAGAATAAAAACAAAAACAGGACAAGGATGAAATCCAGCTCACAGAAAACAAGAACTGTGGTCTTTTTGACTGATCCTGCTGACTGATTAAGTTCAACACGTTATAAGAAAAACTGAAAGAGCTAAACGGAGGAAAACTCATCCTTTTTGAACCACAGAGCACCCCTCCCCTGCACCTCCACATGCAGCTCCACCAGACTAGCAAAAAGTATCTTAAAAATGGTGGATGTTCATGATTTCATTGCCAAACACAGCTTCATAATGATCTATAATTACAGTTCCTCTGCAAAAGGTAGCTCAACATTAACATTAATGTATGAGAATACACCGGGAGGAGGCCCCGAGGAAGACCCAGGACACGCTGGAGGGACTATGTCTCTCGGCTGGCCTGGGAACGCCTTGGAGTTCCCCCGGAGG
>NW_013952420.1:1449817-1456507 GCF_001266775.1 Austrofundulus limnaeus
ACGCTACGGTGTCTCTCAGGTGTCAGCAGCTTCAGGGCTAGTGATGTTTCAAGTGGTAAGATTATGAGCTTTAATAAGTAAAATTATCCCAGCTATGTTTACATGCACAAAATGTTTTAATCTGTTTTAAATGTATTCAGATTAAATAATCCGAATGAACCGTTTACATGGACACAATCCGATCATGAAAAGTGTTTACATGCACCGGAGTTTTATTCAGAATAAAAGTCCAGACATGCGCAGTGTTGTAAACGTTCAGCTCTACTTCCATGTTACAAACGTAAACAAAGCTCCTCTGTGTGCTCAGGACGGACCCGTGTCAGCTTTTAATAACGGTAGAGACGCCGTTACTCCTTGGTTGAGCTGCAGCCTGCAGATGAAGCAATACGTGCTTTTTATTTTTATTTTTGCGAAGCAACGTTTGCTCTTTGCCTCCTTTTTCATCTGTTAAGAGAGCGAGGAGGAAAAGTTCTGCACGGTGCAGCGCAGCTGGAGCGCTGCTGTCCCACCGGGTGAATGAAAGTCAGCAGACATGCACACAGGTCAGTTTTCTACAATCAGAATAAGATTATCTGATTAAGTGTTTACATGAACCTCATTCCGATTATCAATCGGCATAACCCACCCTTATCATTCAGATTAAAAATTAATTCGGATCGAGCTCAATCGGATCAGAATAATCGGAACGGGCCGTTTACATGACACATTTTTATTCCGAACGGCTATTTAATCCGATTACTTTTGTCCATGTAAACGTAGCTAATGACAGACAACAAATGTTACATTTATAGTATTACAACTAAAACTGTTTTTGACGCCGTCACCGCAGTTTGTCCTTCACGAGCCTTCATAGACAAGATGGCGTTGCAAGATGGCGGCTGCCTGTGTGGCGACGCGCGACCATGGAGATATAAACAGCTTTTTATAAGGTAAAAATAATAAAACAAGGTCTTTGTCTGCAATGATTAGACATGTTTTTTATTATTGTCATTAGTGATTATCTCAATTTCTGCTAAAAGAATTGACAAAATCCAAAGTATTTTTATGATAAGATACTTGTACTTTTACTCAAGTATCACTTTGAGGTACGTTAAACAACACTGCTGGGAGATATGTCACCAAGCTGAAACATCTAAGAGCCTCTGTACTCGCTCCAGTTCCTCAGAAATCATATTTTCTGGATCTGAATGTGTGATCATTCGAGTAAGATTCAACTGTATCCTGAGTTGCCATTTTCCAAAATATGTTGATTCTAACAACAAAATACAACGCTCCTACAAAAGGCTGTAAATGGCATTGTTTTGTTGTGATGTTGTGCTGAAATGGGAGCGTCAGAAACGGTAGGAGGTTCTTAAAGAGACAGAGGCCAATTTCAAGGCATTTAGATATGGCTATGTTGCAAAGTCAAATCTATTTTTGATAAATACAGCTTTTTTTTACTTGATTGTGGTATAGTATTGAACTATGTGCCTGGAAAATACATGATACCCCCCTTTAACACACCCACACGGCAGGAATATCTTCAAAGATGATCTTTAGAGCCGTGACAATAATCGGGGCAGAAGGGCAAAACGGGTCAAAAATCAGCCTCATCTTGCCGTGTGAACGTTAAGCAACAAATCGACATAAACTGTCAACATTTTCTTGCATTAATTTGCAGCTCGTAAGTCACTGAGTACCTGTCGATGATCTGCCACGCGTAGGACAGATCTCCTATGATCTGCATGGTGATCAGGACCTCCTCTTTGATGTTGATGGTGCGGATCATCTGGTGCAGGAACTTCCTGGTGTCGGCCAAAAACTGGCACACCTGCAGGTTCGATTCCAGCTGGTGAAATTCCTGCACCTGGATTCAGAAAAAAGGAAAACAGACAGAAAAGCGTTTGAATAGAGAACCAGAATAATATATAATGTAATTAATTGGTGTGGATGTTAGTTCATTGTTTTTTATTGTAATAAAAGTATTTTATGAACCTGATTAGTCTCTGAACTAGAGAAAATTATTAATGGAATTGTGGTGTGTAAATTAGCTGTAAAAACACTCAAATTTCATTTTTCTTGTGTTTTAAAACATAGTTTCCATCTCTCGTTATCGCCACGCAATGCTAACAAAATGCTAACAAGCTATCTTTGAGTTTTAATGACATTACTTTCTGATTAATCTCATTTGAAGACGTAAGCCTGCAGGGGAAAACTAATTATCCTCCTCACCTCAACAAGAGCCTGTATCAGCTGCACCGTCTTCCTCCCAGCAGCTGTGGAGTCTTCATAGTTCAAAGACTCGATCTGCTTGGAGATTTCTCTGAACCACGCCTGCAAGTTCTCTGTAGAGATAGCAGAGATGTGAAAAACATAATAATAAAACTAATTTAAAATAAGCTGATTTCCACTAAGCGTTAAAAGCAAAAATGGGTGATAAATTTAATCTGTCTCTCAGTGTCTGTAGCTTTAACAGGATGGTTTTGCTCTTAAAAGCTTGTGACATTTGTGTTGAAACACTGAAATAATCCAGAACTTCTGAAGAGTGAAACACCTGCTGCTTAGGCGGGGAGGAGGGGGTGGTGCGGGGGGTCGTTTCTCCAGGAGATGAGAGGAACTCACCGTTTTTCTCCACCCTGGTGAGGGGCTTGACTCCGGAGAAGACTTCGGCCAGCTCCGTCATTCTCTCAGATCCCTCCTTCTTGTAGCTCTCCCATTTCAGCTGCTTCTCTGACAGCATCTGCTTGAACATCTGGAAAGAGGGACAAGCGCAGATGCTTAGCCAGTGAAGAGGGATTAGTCAGATGAGGCGCCTAATTAGAACATTAAATTTGTGCTGCCTCCTCCTTATAAACTGGCTGCCTGTGTGCTATCTGATCATAAGCTAACAGGAAACAGGGACTGTCGCATCTAAGAAACACGGTTTGATGAATTGCTTTGAAAGTAATGAAGAAAGCCTTTCTCACTAGAAGAAGTGTGTTTTAAAAAAGAAAACTTTTCCTTTTCTTTTTTTTTTTGAGCATTTTCTCTGTTTTGGATGAAAGACTCTCACCTCTTTGAGGGTGAACTCAAACTGAGCGGTGTCCAGCAGCAGCTGGAACAGGACCTTGGGGTTGTACTTGGAGTCGTTGAGAACTTGATCTTTGATCTGACGCAGCCGCTTGTTGTTCAGGTCATAAGCTATGAGACAGAATATCGCAGAAGAGAGTAAAAAAATGTATTTCATAACACGCAGAGATGACTGGATGTTGTTCTAAAGAATACAGACGCTGGTTTAGTAGAAATGTGCAGTGCATGGGCTTTGCTCTTTGAGTTCTTTCAAACATGTACGAAACAAAACTAAAACAAAAATAATGGAGCAAGATAACAAAATGAAACATATTTAGAAGACTAGGGTTGGAGGTATAAAACTTTTTCATACTGACATGTTATCTTTAGATAAAACCACGGTATATGGTGCTACTGGGGCAGGTGTGTGTGTGTCGTGTTGAGTTATTTCCTTCCACTCTCATCACCTCTAAAATTCATTCAACTTTCGTGTGGAGAAGGATGAGACAGTGGACTGAAGTGGCTGTTTGTTCCATGAGACTACGTGTTTTCTGCTCCCTGCCGCTGCAACACGCATCAAAAATGTTCCGAAAATTAAAGTGGAGTATACCATATTTCAATACCGAGTTTTCACAGCGATACGGTCATACACTGCCAAAAATGTCCACCTAATCAAGTTTTGAAATCTTATATCCAGCCAAAAAGTGTTTTTGATCTTGTTTTGAGACTGATTTACTGAACAAGAACTGATTGTGTAAGAATAATAATCTTGTTTTCAGAATGTGTAAGATTATTTGTCTTGTTGGCCTGAAAACTTGACTCAAATTAAAGGCACAGTGTGTAAGATTTGTTGTTTTCAGCGACATCTAGTGGTTGAGTGGTTGAATCATCCTCCCCGGTCCTCCCCCCACCCCCACCCCCCGCTTCCAAACGCAAAGGAGTTGCTACGGTGTCTCTCAGGTGTCAAAAACCTTTGATAATTCCAACCGCGATGTCTACCAGCAGCTTCAGGGCTAGTGATGTTTCAAGTGGTAAGATTATGAGCTTTAATAAGTAAAATTATCCCAGCTACAATGACAGACAACAAATATTACATTTATAGTATTACAACTAAAACCGTTTTTGACGTCGCCACTGCAGTTTGTGCTTCATGAGCCTTCTTGAGGGCCTCAAAAGAACAACAGTTTTTAACTTTGGGCCAAAGAGGGCCGCGGGACCACATTGATTTTGAATAAGGTGCAATACACTTTCTCACCAGTAGTAGCGGTAGTGTGCCACTCAGATGTTTAACAACTTTTTTTTAATACGTAGAAGAATCTTAGAAAGCTGCCGAGAATGGAAACCTATTTTAAATTAAAAGTAGAAGGCAAAAATAAAGGTAACCCTTTTAAAAAGTAAGTTTGTCACTAATATGAAGAGCAGCTTCTGGTTCTATCATGCAATATTTCAAAAGTTCAAAACATTATCAAATACAGTTGAAGATACAGCTATTTCTTATTTGCACTTTATCAAATTAATTTTTGTAATTTATTTTTAAGCATTTCATCAAAAAGCTGTTGTTACTGTTATTGTTTGTCACTAAAATGAAGAGCAGTGTCTGGTTCTACCATGCAAAAGTTTAAAAAGGCTTTATTTTCATTTTCACTTTATTTATTTTATTTTTACAGTTTTTTTGGAACATTTACATTAAATAATTTTGAATGTATTTTATGATCACAATTTTATTTAATGAATTGCCTATTTTTCTTGTTGTTTTGTTGTAAAAAATGTTATTTTTGTGTTGATAAGCCTGAGTGGTCTGCTGACTGACTGTTGTATTTGTTCAAATAATTGTTATGGGCAGGTTACAATATTAAAAAAAATGCTTGTCATAATCATGTCTTGTGATTATTTGACAGGAGTTTTAAACTAAGTGTATTTAATTTAGTTATAATGCAAATACAACACAAATTAAACCAAGCTTTAGAATAATTATCATTTTGATCCATATGGTAATGTGTGACTGGGCCACGTGTAACTTTATGTTGAACAAATTGGGCCCTGAGGTCAAAAAGGTTAAGACCCCTGCTCTGTACGAAGCAAAGCGTAGAACAAGGGGCTGGTTTTTTTTACCAGGATAATGAAACACCACCAGAAACTAGAGTGCGACGACCGAGGCAACGTCAGCAACAGCAAACTCTCCTCCAGTGACAGGAGGGAACAAATCCACTCAGCTCAGAATACACAATGCACTCAGTCAATCTGTCTCTTACCAGCAGCAAAGTAATAAAAGAGATACCGTGGGGCCTGGCTGTTAATATGAAGGAGTTAGAAGTGTCATTGTCTTCTATTAATCGTTATTGGCAAAATGCCATGATTAATCGAGATTAACATTTTTGCCAAAATCAACCCTAATGTGAAATCCTGTCTGTTGACATGTTCTGTAACAACCTGAATGGAAAACAGAAACAACTGAATTTTCCACACTTTTTTGACTATTTACTTGTAGATACAACAATGTCTGTCTTTATTTTACCCAACATGGCAGCCTGCTTTTTTTTTGTGTTTGTTTGTTTTTTTGTGTGTGAACGACATTACAACATTCTGCTCCTCCTTGGTTCATTCAACTCGAGAAGGAGCTCTCACAAGACTGAATATTTCACACTACATGTGTCAAAGGCGATGCTAGACAAGTTGTTTTTCCTGCAGATCCCTGTACAAAACTTCATTTAAATGATGGCTAAGTGTGTCAGCTCAGTTAGCAGGACAGTCTGAGGTATCCAGACCATTAATGTATGCTGCAAAAACTGTTGACATCTTGACTTGCTTGAGTTAAATACAAAGAGACAGGTGTGAAAAAAAAGATATTAGAAATTATTTTAAAGAACACAATACATGCTCCTTATTCCTCTCTAGGAAACAAGAATGTCTGTAAATGTTTTCACCAGACTCTGCAGAGTGCAGCATCAGCCAGCGGATAGCAACATTGCAGTCTCTCAGACAGTTGAGCAGCTTGGGGATGTTGTCCAGGATGATTTCCTCCCTGAGGAAGCCTTCCTTCAGCAGCTGCTGCACCTGAGGCCTCTGGCTCTCCAAGCTGGCTGCGTAACGCGTCGCCTGTGCACAGTGAAGGTGGTGAAAGTATCAGGAGACTTACTCTGAGCTACAAATTATTCATTATTCACCGCTTCATTACCGGTGGTGGTCCTTAGGAAAAAAGCCAACATCTACAGATGTCAGCACAAAAAAATAAAAATCCATTCAGCTGGATCTTTGAGACTTTGGCACGGTGCAGCTTTACACTGTCACTGTCAATACCTCAACTCGTAAGCATCGAGTTTTTTTTTTTGTTACTTTAAAAACTTTATAAAGACTTTCTAAAGTCACAGATTTGATGAATCCTCCTGTGTTTTGAATTTTTCATTCTGTACAGTCTCACCTTACATATTCTGTCACTTGTTCATCAGCAGCACATCGAGGGCACAAATTCCATCTCATTATTAAGGGGAGGGGAGGGTTCACAGGGAGGTTTCTTTTAAGAAGAATATTTTTAGGAGATGCTTAAGGTACAGTTAAATGTGCTTTTGTAAAATGAAATGAAAATTAAATGCTTTAATTACCATGTTTGCCAGGTAGACCAGTTGCAGAACATAAAATATATTATATTATATAAGATATTTTTTC
>NW_013952420.1:1456822-1462550 GCF_001266775.1 Austrofundulus limnaeus
CCTGATTAGCAGGGAGTGTTTCCTCTCCACCGTTTGCTCAGGATGGGAGACTGTGATGAAGTGATTCAACACAATCTGCTGCTTTCTTCTTTACAATATTATTATTATCCTGAGCCTGGTTCTGCTGGAGGTTTCTTCCTGATTAGCAGGGAGTGTTTCCTCTCCACCATTTGCTCAGGATGGGAGACTGTGATGAAGTGATTCAACGCGGTCTACTGGTTTCTTCTTTAGATTGTTCTTTTTATGTACAGTGACCTGAGACAATGTATATTGTGATATGGCGCTATATAAATAAACTGAACTTAAACTTAAAGCATTTAAACTCTAAGAACAGGTCTTACAAATCCAGCATGCATCCATACACAATAAAAAAGTCCATAAGGAACAATTAATTATGTCCACAGATGCTGCCATGGAAACTTGTAAACAAAAGCTCTGCTGTGGTCCCATTAAATATATGGTGTATTGTTCCTTCTAATCAGAGATCCCTTTAAATATTACCGTTTATCCACAATAAGCTAAAATATTTAGGTAAAACAATAAGAAAAACAGAATTCCCACTTGGAGGGACATCCTTTTTAACAAACACGAAGGCATTATTTTTGCTTAAATAAATGTTGAATATGCTTTGTTTTCTTTATATTTATTGCTTAAAAGTATAGCTTCCTCAAATGACTTCTTGGAGGGACAAACGTTGCTTTAAAGTGCCTGTGACATGAATTTTTTAAAAATAAATATAAAGGCATTATTGGAAAGATAACATCAATAACATATTGCAAAAATAATTTCCCGTCGCTGAGATGAACAGTTGTTGAGATATTTGCATTTGAAGTACCAGGAAGTGATGTCAAAGGGGAATGTCTGCATGGGTTAGAGCATTGATAAAATGGTTAAAGACACAGACTGTAGTGAAGAATCTGAAGTTTCTTTAGATTATTTTGAGTCACTATCAGAGAGAGATGAAGACGAATCAGAGCTCAAATAATATAAGTTCAATAAACAAAGACTAGAGAGTTCTCTTTCTTAAATAGATCCCCTTTGATGTCACTTCCTGTTTCACTTTGGCTGATCCAAGTTCAAAAGAAAATATGCCATTTATGTGTTCAAATGGGTAAAAATCATGTTTTATGTAAGGTTTCTTACATAAAAATGTGTTTTCTTTGACTTCTTGTATTCAGTGGATAGGCATGTCACAGGCATTTTAGGAATTTAACGGGGAGCACAGAGCAGACAGCAGACCATGTCACATTAAAGCTGACCTGTTCTTTGATGTTAGCAGAGTCCAGGGTGTAGTTGAGCGCCGTCTTGGCAGCTTTGTACGGTTCCCAGGCCTCCACCAGGTTCACTGTGATGCCCATGTAGATACTGATAACCTGATGACAAACAACATAAAGTCTTCATTATAATGTTCCCAACATGAACCTGACAACAAATATCAAAGACCACAGAAACATTTAAATGCAACTCAAAGACGCAAAGCTTCCTACCCAGTTATCAGGGAAGTATTTGTCTACGATTTCCCTCATCTTGGCCTGCTGGGTGTGCAGTATGGAGGGACTGAAGAACAGGCACACATACAGCATGGCTGCCTGGTTGGCCAGCGCCGTGCTCCGATGCTCAGGTAGAGGATAGGCAGACACCTGAGGACCGGGTGGGAAAAAGACTTTTTCAAATCTGCTGCAAAGCCGAGCCTTAATGTCGGCATAAACTTCAAGCTCAGGACTAAATGTTCCCTGACAACACTGGATCTCACTTGGTTGTAAATGTCGTCTGAGCGCAGCCTCCCGATGACCATGCTGATGAACGTGGAACTGATGGGAACCCTTTGGAAGTAGCTGTCTGGATAGTTGACCGGTCGTTTAGCTCCAGGCTGGTTGGAGTAGCCGGTGCTGCGCAGGAGCTTGCAAATGTCGTCCAGATTGGAGTCAGCTGATGAACGAGCCGCACTGGGAAAAAAAATGTAATAACCTTTCTGAAACATCTGCTTTCATTTAGCTTTAACACGAAAAGCATTTCTTTCTCCGCACACCTGGCACAGACGTAAACCTATCCATGACTCAGCCTCTGCTTTGAGGGGAGATCACAGCCTCACAGTTACTGAGAGCCTGAGTCACACCGAGTACGCCATGTGTGTGTGTGTGAGTCATAGCCTCACCTGTATCTGTAATAGGAAACAAGCATCCTCTCTCTGACCTCTCCTTCGATTTTTTGGTCGATAACCAACAACATGACCCCATACAGGTAGAGAGCCTCACACTAAGAGCAAAAACAACAAAAAAGCACAAGTTTCTGTTGTATACATTTTCACTTAGTTTCGAAGTGACATTTAAAGACAAAGCATACACATTGTGATAAATTAGTCTAAACAAAATGATAACGAAAATCAGATACAGATATTAGGAATATAGTAGCTAATAACAGTATTGAAACATGTGAAAATAGGCTGTATTTCTAAATCTTAGAAAGGCTTTCAATATGATCTGTCACAGCTGGCTTTTATCTAAAATGTCATCTCTTAAAATCTCTACTGAGGATTGGTTTGCATCATACCTTCAGGACAGGCAACAGCGTGTTGAAGTGGCCCAGGATGAGTCTTCATTCTTAAACATCAAAAATGGCATACCGCAAGGCTCTGTACTGGGACCCCTGCTGTAATTTGAACTGTGTGTGTGTGGGTTTTTCCTACAACGTGGGGAATTTTTTTAACCAAAAAAAGCAGCCTCGTGGGGACTGAAGTGAATCGTGGGGACCATTGCCAAATCCCCACAGGCCCAAATGCAAATTACGGGTGTGGGGTTAGGTTTAGGACCAAGGTTTAGGTTAGTTTTAGGGTCAGGTACATGCGAGATTAATTTTAGGGTATATGGTCAGGGTTAGGCTATAAAGTCTAAAAAAATGAATGGAAGTCAGTGGAAGGTCCCCACGGGTTTCAAGAACAAACGAGCGAGTGAGTGAGTGAGTTTACCATCATCAGTTTGTGAATGTGCGTGTGAATGATTAATGTAAAGCATTTCTGTACCTGTCAGATAAATTAATAAATAAAACATGTAGGTAACATACCAGGAGTTGTTTCCCATCCTCATTTAGAAGCACAGTTTCCAAGGTCTGCTGAATATAAACTCCCTCATTTAGGTCATCTAAATATCTAGAGGGAAGAAAAACTTACATGTTTTATGAAATTCGTGGACTATTATTGTTATTATTTCAATTAAATACATTTTGAATGTGTTTTTTTTCACAGAGTTTAGAGCTATGGCTGACTTACCTGTTGAGATCCACTATATATTTATGGACGCTCTCAAAGGCCAGATAAAACCTTGACAGAATCTCAGTGTTGTTTTCTCTGAACTCTTCGTCCAGATCCTGAAGCTCCGCTTTGGCTTCCAGCTTCCCCTCATAATATTCAGGACCCTGGAGAGGAAGCACAGAGGTGAGATGCGAGTGATATGTTTTTGCTGATTAAAACACTACTGTAAATAAAACCACAACAAACAAAGAATGCTGCTGTTCTCATCAGGGAGTGCTCTGCATGACCTGACAAATGAGTACATAAGCTAAAAATCATGAGCAACATTTTGAGGGTAAACGTTTAGGTTTAGTCAGTTTTAATGTATTTTATACCTTAAAGTAGCTGAAGTCACAGATAATGTCTCCATACTTCTGCTGGTCACTTTTGTCCTTGAGCCTAAAAACAGGTGGGATGAAGTCCGAGAGACGCAGGAGCTCTGCAATGATGGCGTTCCCTCTGGAAACTATCCTGAGGATGGCCTGGCCACACTGGTTATTGTCTGCCAGGAAGTCCACCATGGTGGTCGGAGAGGAGGAGATAAAAATATATCTTGATACAGGTTTTTTTTTTTGTATCCAATTCTGTAAATAATCCTAGAAAGGAAAACAGAAAATAAGCATATTTTTAAAACGTGTTCTTACAAGGTCAATTATTTTATTCTCACAGCCAAAGAGATGCCCGAGCAGGAAACTGAAAGTCTTTCAGCATCTATATTTAACATTTCACTTTTTAAACTTGCTTTTTATGTTGAATGTCATCACCTACTGTATCGTTGTGTTTGATTTTATGGATATCTTTTATAGATTGTCGCTCTTGTATTGTTCTGTATTTCTTGTTTGGTGACTTTGAGTTACGGTGTCTTCAAATAAAATGTATTATTATTATTATTATTATTATTATTATTATTATTATTATTATTATTAACATCAAAACAAAATTACATTTTCCATGGGGTTCTTGTTTTAAATGACCAATTTTAGGGTTATTACCTTAATTAAAGTGTTTTGTGTAACATTGTGATGCATGTAGAGAAGATGAAGTCAGACAAAGTAAAAAATCTAATCAGAAAGCACAATTTTTTAGCTGACAGGTTTTACCCTCTCTCATCTCAATTGTCTCCGTGAACTTGCTTTATAACACATTTTCTCCCTGGTCCAAATAAACCCTCAACTAAATGTATTTATTTAAAATCAAAACCCAAATCAGTTCAGTTTCACTTCAGTATTCATATATACAGATTAATCAGATAACCAGTTTTAAATCAAGATAATATTGTCCACTTTGAATAAATTAGGAGAATACTATTATTTATTTATTTATTTAAATTGTGCAATTTCTACAAAGTGTTAATTATACATTTATTTAAGTTAGGGCAGTTACTGTTGTATTTTGTTAAATGAAACATGCAGTTTTGTCAAAAATTTAGAAAAGTGGTGTTTTTTTTAATCAACCAGCTGCCCTGATTTCTTAAGTTCTGCATCAGCTGTAGCAAATCTCACATCTGTCAACTTGTAATTTATCTACCAAACCAAGCATCATTTCAAAACACCATGCAAAAAAATGTAAAACAGTTCAAATACAAGTCAATCTTCAAGTAGTTAAAGCAAAACTGTCCAGGAAAATCAGTAAAGAGAAGTGAGTCCAGGCAGGATGGAATGGATGAAGAAAAGTTTCAGGAGTGATTTGTGACAAAAGGGCGGCAGCAAACAAGAGAGCAGTGAGACCAGCTATGTTGTATGACTTAGAGACTGATGCAATGACAAAAAAAAAAAAAAAACAGGGGAAAGAACTGGAAGTCACAGAGCTGAAGATGAGGTTTCCCAAGGTAATCAAAGATGCAGCACAGGTTGAACGACTGGGAGATGAAGTTAGAGGACTGTAGAGGAATACAAAGAGGAAACGCATGGATGCAGATAGAGAGGATATAAAGTTAGTTGGAGTGGGGATAGAGTGTGATGGAGGATGACTCGCTGTAGTGACCCCTGACAAAGGCAGACTGAAAGTTAGACAATGCTTTGATTCAATCAACCAAAGTTGTCTAATTAAAGGAGCCACCAACTGCATCAAATATTTACTTTCAAGCCAAAAGTAGCAAAGACCATAAAGAAAATTTCATTTTAACACGAAAACACCTTCAGCAGAACCAGATTCACTGTTCTTTAAATTTAAAACTGAATAAGAAGCAACTTCTCCAGCTAATTTCCGGACCTTAAACTGACCAATCAGAACCGTTCATTTCGTCTTAAAGAGACAGGAACTAAAATAATCTTTACACAGATGTTCAGTAATGATGACCAGCAGGTAGTGATGGGCAAATGAGGCTTTTCTGAAGCACTGAAGCTTGCTTTGAAAAAGGGTTCATTACTCGAAGCTTTCCAACACAGTTCTCTTTGGCTCCATCCTGTGGCCAAAACTATGAAAAGCTGCTTCACACAATAC
>NW_013952420.1:1463332-1466045 GCF_001266775.1 Austrofundulus limnaeus
GTTATATTTTGTGCATTTGCCAAAACACAACACGAATCCAGCCAATGATTTACCTCCTCATGAACCTTTGAATCAGGTACTAAAGCAGTGACGTAACTTCACCACTTTCGAAGCTTCGGACGTCACTGATCACGTGACTTTTACCAAACGAATCAAGCTCCGACACAGTGCTTCTGAAACAGTGTGTTGTTGTTTTTTAATACATGCGCTGAAGCTTCAGCTTCAAACTGCCCATCACTACCAGCAGGACAAAAAAAATGCGATAGCTTCTAAGCATAGAAGCATAAATGAAAAGTCGGATTAAAAATATATATAAAAATAAAAACTCTGAACGACGTATAAAAGAAGTGTTTTCACCCGGAAGTGTTGACGATATGTTTTGTTTTGTTGTTTTTTTAGTCTAAAAGAAAACCTGCTTTTGACATTTTTTAACATAATCAAGCAACCGGATTTTCTCAATTTTAACACAAAAACAAAAAAAATTATTTGGTTTGGAATAATAAACATGTTCTTTGGTATCAAAAATGGCAAATTTTAAGAAACACAATATGTCGTTTTGATTGATTTGTTAATAATACCAACTGGCTAATGTTAGCATGTAGCCTACTAGCTCCATTTGTTAGCAATTAAACAGTAGACGTAACATTAATACGTGCAAAATTGCCCACATTTGATCGCTAATAAGCTCATTTTTATGCTGACTTTTAACATACTGTAACAATTTGAACGTCTTTAGTTTAAAAAAATGGTCTTGCCTCTTCAGAGCTCCTCTTCCCTGTTTACTTCCTCATGATCACTCACATGACTGCTACGCTATTGGGTGCGTTTGATTCATCTCACTGAACATACCGGAGTTGGGCGGAAACGTGTCAAACAACCGCTTCACTCAACAAAATTACAGTTGGGGGTGTGCATATTCTCCATTTTTTGCTTTCTTTAAGAGTCCTACCCTGAACAAATAAAGAAGAGATAAATTAAAACAATAATGAAGTCTATTTTCCTCCTGCGGTTCAGCCGGGATGAAAACTGAGCGAGCATGCTGCTCTAGGTGGCGACAAAGAACCACTGAAGTCCTCCGACTATTAGTCCTATCCATCATACCTGGCTCCACAAGGATGCCGTGCATTACAGGGATCATGCCTGAACCGAAATTAAACTAACCAACTGCCTCGGCGATAAAACCGCAGGGAAGATGATGAGGAGAATCATCTGTCCTTCAAAAGATAAATAGACCCCCCCACCTTTAAAACATTAGTTATGTTGGCTTGAAAGCAAAACAAGCTTTTATGTCAGCGCACTGTTGGTTATTCTGCATGAATAAAACCATTATCAATGCGTGTAAATATTTAGTCTGTGTTGTAGCACGGCTGCATTGTGGGCAGCATGGATGAATAAACACGTGACGGTCTTCCCTTCAACTTTTGATTGAACTGCAGTTTTATTACCAATATGTCCTGCCTGCTGACAGACACCAACATGGAGCAGTGTGAGTCAGAGGTTAATGACGTCATGTGGTTAGTTGTTCCTTCATCTTTTTTATCACTATGTTTAATTTTAAATTTATTATCTGAAAATAAACATCAGAAAAATATATTCAGCAATTATTATGTTTTTATGTGAAACAGTTGCATTTTAAAAGCTTAGACCATTTTTGGATTGTGGTTGATATCTTACAGTACATGTTGTAGGTAGCTCTTTGAATGCCTTCAAAATAAATAATGTTTTGTTTGTCTAAGCATGTTTTTTTTATTGCAAACTCTCAGAAAGTAATCACTGGCTGTGCTCTCCACTTGATTAACTTTTACAATCAGTCCCATTAAATATGGCAGCTATAACTAACCGCCCTTTGCGGACACAAATATGGTTATTTTTGAACCAGTTGTGCAGACATTGAGTAAAACTTTAATGCCTGAGCATGATCCCAAACACATACTTACACTCAATTTACACTGCGTCCACCCTGACCTCCAAAGTTAAAATACAGCTAATATAATCAATAAGAGCATTTACACTGCAGGTGCAGGAGGCCACAGGTTGGTGGATGCGAGCAAGAGTCAATCTACAAAGATCACACCAACAGGAAAAGCAACAAGCACAACATCTGTATTTTTTAAATAATTCATCGATTGCCAGAATAATTGTGTCAAAATCCTAGCTATATTAACAAATATATAGATAAATTTATGCACATATTCTGTCAAAATATATCATTCGGCTTGTGACACAGATGGCATGCAGCATATGGATACACACAAAACATAAGTAGATTTTATTTTGAAATCAAAGGTTTAAAAAAGACAACAGTAATGCAGTCTCAACTGTTGTTTGGAGCAGTGTGTTATGATTTTTGTCTGTGTTAAGTGTTTTTATTTTTACTTTCTGTCATGTTCCTGTTTTCTTCCTCATGTCTCTCCAGCTGCCCCTTATTTGTCTGATTAGTCACCCTCGTGTTTCTCCTCAGGTGTTTTTTGTTTAGTAATCATTGTCAGTGTATTTAACCCCTGTCCTGTCTCAGTCTGTCGTCTGATCATTGTTTGCATGTTCATGTTGGATTCTTGTTATGCTCTGGCTTTCTGGTTCTTGTATCTTGGTTAGTTCTCTGTTTTTGCCACCACGTTGGCTTTTTATTTAATAAATTTTTGTTAAACTTTCTTGCCTGCCTGCAATTGGGTTCACCCTGACTCCTAGTCTTAACACAGTGTTGCCCAAAGTT
>NW_013952420.1:1466240-1469848 GCF_001266775.1 Austrofundulus limnaeus
GCACAGGTCTCTGCTACTGTTATTTTGTGGGTCAAAAGCTGAAATTTTGGGAACCACTGCACTTTGGTTCCCAAAGTTGGGCTTGGGATCCAATTATGGGTCATGAAGCACCTTGGATAATCTCCAGAAATCAATTTAAAGGGTAATAAAACAATTGCTGATGTAATATTTTCTCTATAAATATTTCAAAAACACAAAATAACTAATATAAGAATTTATATTTGTGTACAAACTGTTTATATCATCAAAAAAGCCTGTGTTTTTAGGGTTATTAATGAAGTTCGTGTACTCAGACCAGTAATATTTGGGGTCACAAGTTTAAGCCATGGATATTTTGTGGGTCAGAAGACAAATAGTTTGGGAAACACTGGTTTGGAGAACGTCTTCCACAGAATGATACAATTTTCACTGACTTCCACATTTATCACTGGATTTATTGCATGATTTCGCATTTCCCGCACAAGCTTCTCAGAGCACCTGTGTGCTTCGCACCAGAGAGGAGCGGACGCAGTGTAAATTGAGGGTTAGAGCCTAAAACATTGTGCAATAATTTGGCTTAAAACTTGACATTAAACACTAATCCTGTCTGCAAGCAACATTTATCTATAAAGTGATGAGGTAATAGATGAGCCTAGTTCTGACTTACACAACGCACTAACACTCGGCCCAGATACCGCAATGATGGCCCTTTGGTGGTCCAGATGTGTTTTGCCAGAGTTGGTCCATGCAAACAACACATGAACCAAACCACAACTGGGCCAGTAGAGACAATTTAGAGCAATTAATCTAACATGCATGTTTTAGCTTGTTGAAGGAAACCCAGAGAAAACCCATGGGTGCACAGAGAGAACATGCAAATTCCATCCAGAAAGGTTCCAGGCCAGGAGGCGATCCTGCTACCTTTTCTGTTGAGAGGCAACAGCTCTAACCACTGTACCACCGTGCATGTTTCAACATGTCTAGGTGGCTGCAGAGAGAGAGGCTGATGGATGTGGAGATTCCTAACTCGACTCCTTGTTGACCTGCTCGTCCACCCCGAGTCTCTGTTCTGCTGGATTTATTACCAGTCCACCATCACACCAAGGTCAGCCTCTCAGCAGCACCACCATCAACGAGAAGAGTTTCCTGAAAGCATCATGAAAGGTTTTCCCCCAATGAGGTCTCATATTACTCATTGGTGCTTTTACTGTTGCTTCTCAGTCATTTTACAAGTCTATCATTGGAGTGCCGTAAAACTGTAAAATACTAGATGGTTGGAGATAAATTATGCAAACATATCCAAACATTTACTGTGTAAATGCTTATAGTCTATGGTGTTTATAGTTTTGTTCTGTAGGATTTTTGGAATCAGACTATGTGCTAACATTCGTGTATCTAAACACCTTTGGTGTTTGTAACTCTGGCACCTTTTAAAATATTTAACTTTATTGAAAATAACGTTCAATTGCAACCTTGTGCAGTGTGTCCGCCTCTTGCACAATGACTACTGCAGATGGGCAACAGCTCCCCCAACATGGAAAGGAAAATAAGGCAAAGAAAATGAATGGATGGATAACATAAAATCAAATTATAAAATCCCCATAGAAATACACCAAGATCTCTTCAATTTATTTAAGAAATTTAACATTGAAATCAACTTCAGAATACTTGCTTTATTTTTGTCTCGTTGCTTCTAGCTTTTTGCTACTGTTTGTTCTTATGAGCTTTTGCTGCATGGTAGCTACATTTAGCATCTGCTACCATTTTACAGGTTTAGCTGTTCTGCTTTTTTTTTAGCTCTTAATTATTTTTCTACTTTTAGCTACTGATCTGCTAAGTTTAACTTTTGTGTGTGATTTTGCTACTTTTAGCTATGGGTTTGATCATTTTAATTTTCAGTCACATTATTGCTAATTTTTAGCCTGGCCCTTGCCTTCCTACGTAGTTCCGCTCAGTTCTAGTTTCCCTTCTCTGCTCCGTCTGGGATTTCTCCCATAGACAAGGATTTCTTCAGAAGAATTTCGTTCGAACCAATCAGAGATCAGAATGTTGATTTTCTGCGCAGTGTCTGCTTGTAGTTTATTTTACCTGGACCAATCAGCAAACAGAAGGTGGAATTTTGAACAATGTCGATTTTCTGCACAGTGTCTGCTAGGTAGTTTAGCATACGGCAGAGGACGAAGTGAATGAAGCCAGTCCGTGTTGATAAGGCTTCCAAATTAATTATATTTGTCTGACAAAGCAGCAGCTCTAAATTACAGTCGTCTCGTTCGGCTCTGTACTTCTCTCCTCTCAGTAGGGTTGTTTACAGTGCACACAATTTCCTGTTAGCTTCTTAGCTTAGCCTCCTTCACAGTGGAGCTGGCACACATACGTCACGGCCAACCGAACCAATCGTTTTAAACGTCAGCAGAGGCCACGCCTCCAGCAAAAATCGCTTCTCTATAGCGGAGAGTCCAGACCCTCGTCCGAAGCCAAGCGAAGGACAAGGTTCTGGTTTTTACCAGGCTAGCTAATTTTAGCATTTGTGTGAAATTTTACCAAATCATAATTTAAGATATATTGTTTGGCAATTTGGCGTGGGTTCTCTCCGGGTACTCCGGCTTCCTCCCACAGATCAAAAACATGACTGTTAGGTTAATTGGTAACTCTAAATTGTCCCTAAGTGAGAGTGAGATAGCAAATAGTTGTTTGTCTCGTTTGTCTCTATGTGTGGCCCTGTAATGGACTTGCGACCTGTCCAGGGTGTACCCCGCCCCTCGCACTGTGACTGCTGGATATGGGCACCAGCAGTGGTGGGCACAGTTCCCCTAAAACACTAAAGCACTAAAAGGGGGACTAATTTCCTGATTAGTACTTTAGAGCTTTTGCTAATTTTAAAATTTATTAGTTGATTAGCACTTACCAAATTTATAGGCTAAATTTAGAAGCACTAACTGAGGTCTAAAATGTTATTGATCAATGTTAATGTTAACAGCTGAGGGTGAAAGCTGTCACACATTTTGTTCATATGTGTGTCACTTATTCACCAGGTGACAATACTGTATATGAACACAAATATGGCTGTGGAATATCAATAATAAGGCTTAAGAGAGGAGAGCAACATGACAACATGTGACTCATGTTGTCTGATGAAGAATGTTCATAGGTTGACTGGGTTATTTTAGTGCTTTAGAATTAGCTTTTCCTAAAACTTTCAGTGCATTAGTGCTTTAGAATTAGGGGACCTAAATATTTCAGTTAGCGTTTTAGGGTAGTGGAACTGATTTTTAGATTAGTGCTGCCCACCACTGGGCACCAGAGACCCCCGCGACGCTGAAAGGAATAAGTGGGTATGGATAATGGATGGATGGATGAATGGCAATTCGGTTATTTTTCACGTTTTAATTTTAACAATTTAGGTTCAGCTTCTTCAAATAAAAAATCAAGTCTCAGTCCTCCATAGGGTGCTGAATGTAAAAGTTCAATGCAAAGAAATTTGCTCACCTTCTTCATGTTAGTGGGAAGTTCTAAAATTATTATTAAATCAATATTTAAATATTGTACATTGTGTATATATATCCATCCATCCATCAATCCATTTTCTTCCACCTATCCGGGGTCGGGTCGCGGGGGCAGCAGCTTCAGAA
>NW_013952420.1:1471380-1485518 GCF_001266775.1 Austrofundulus limnaeus
GTGTGTGTGTGTGTGTGTGTGTGTGTGTGTGTGTGTGTGTGTGTGTGTGTGTGTGTGTGTGTGCAACAAGATGGATGTACAAAAACGTTAATGTGTGCGCACGATTGTCCCCTCGGGCTCCATGTGGCCTTTATTAGCAGCAAGTTGACTCTATTCAGCGTGACTCGTGTTTAAACCTTTTCCCAGGAAGAACTTACGCACCGCTGTGAACTGTGTGAGGTGATTAAAGGCTGTTCAATTTGTAGTCCAGTGCCACTGCCATCCTCCCTAATTGATCTGTTTCAGGCCCCTGAGGAGAAAGCTGCTCGCAGCGGGCCCCTTTTATGGAATAAGACAGGATGCCAGCCCCGGCTCTCCTTGTCACCAGATATTTCCTAGTCATGTACTGGATGTGAGGAGCTGCTGTGTCAGTATGGTATTTAATAACATTTGTGTGATTAACTTTGCTGTAGCCTCTTTTGATTTTTATCACAACTCAGGGATAAATGAGTTGGATGCGACTAAAAAGATGAAACCAAACAATTGTGCTTTTTTGGGAAATGCTAACATCACTTTGGTCTACAGTACTACTATATAGTATTATTTTACCCCAACAGATGAAACTGACTCCACTTGTCTCTGTAGGCACATACGCCTACGTTCAGCATCTTTTAAAGCAATTGAAAAGTAACCCTGACACACACACATTGCAAAGAGAAGTAAAAGAGCAGGAGATGAGGTTTGACGTTACCAATGCCAGATGTCAAAACACTTCCCACACAGAGTTACGAGGCTAACAAGTGATTTCAAGACAAATCGCAAAGGCTGATTGTGGTAATGCTCTAATATCAGATTCAATCAAGCAGCAGATGTCTTTTTATTGCAAGTCATTACTGCTGTCATACTTATTAGCATATAAATGGTTTCTAGGTCTGCGGAGACCTAAAAGTTGTTGCACGTGTAATTGAACCTGATCTCTGCTCTGTGAGTGAGATGTTGGGAACACATGCCTGCATGCATTACCAAGCACACACAAACTGGTGAGCTCCTTGTAGGCACGCACATAAAGACACACAGCCCTGTTTGCCTCTGTTAGCAGGGGACTGTTTAGTGGCAGAAAATCCTTCCACCTCTAACCTACACTCTAATATCCATGTCACAATGCAATGCATTAACTTGAATATGTTTGAAAGTAGGATTCTGTGGAACTAATATGAGCGATTCATGTCTTATTGCTGTAAATATCTCTTTGTCTAAATATCAGTTTGGAGAAACGAAGTTTAATTCTCATCAGCGCTAACGAGCTAACAGCTAGTCTGAGCCGGGTCAAGACAAAAACAGATTGCTGTCCTCTCAAAATAACTCTAATCTCAAAAATGTCACAGAGGTTTATGTGTATTTTATAAACCATTTCATCACCATTCATTTGATTTTACATTAAGTTAACAAAGAGTTCAATAGGTATTTGTTAGATCAAATAGTAGCAGCTAGCTTTAGCATTCCTGATGCAGCCTTGGGCAGGTTTTTGTTTTAATTTGGAATGCAAGTGGAACATTCATAACTTCTCCACTGAAGCCCACTTTAAATGGTAAATGGACTGTACTTATATAGTGCCTTTCTATCCATCCAGGACACTCAAAGCGCTTCACACTACAGACATTCACCCATTCACACTCACATTCACACACTGATGATGGCGAACTACATTGTAGCCACAGCTGCCCTGGGGCACATGTTGTATTATCGCTTTTATTAAATACAACTCTGACATATATGGTTGCCTGCTTTCCAGCGTGTCCCCTTGAGAGCAGAGAGCATCATGTTGGCAGAGTGAAGCCCATCATGTTTGGGTTTGGTTAATGAGAAACCTTTTATGTCCAACCAGTCTACATGTGTACTTCTGTGGGGGGTACTCCAGGAGTATGGGGTACCAGGTCCGTTGATACGGGCTGTTAGGTCCCTGTACGACCGGTGCCAGAGCTTGGTCCGCATTGCTGGTGGTAAGTCGGACTCGTTTCCGGTGAGAGTTGGGCTCTGCCAAGGTTGCCCTTTTTCAACGATTCTGTTCATAACTTTTATGGACAGAATTTCTCGACGCAGCCAAGGTGCTGAGGGGATCCTTTTTGGTGGCCTTAGGATCACATCTCTGCTTTTTGTGGATGATGTGGTCCTATTGGCTTCATCAGATAGTGATCTCCAGCTCTCACTGGAGCGGTTCACAGCCGAGTCTGAAGTGGCCAGGATGAGGATCAGTGCCTCCAAATCCGAGACCATGGTCTTGAGCCGGAAACCGGTAGGGTGCCTTCTCCGGGTTGGGGAGGAGGTCCTGCCCCAAGTGGAGGAGTTTAAGTATCTCGGGGTCTTGTTCACGAATGACAGAAGAATGGACCAGGAGATCGATAGGCAGATTGGTGCTGCATCTGCCAAAATGAGTTTTCTCCGCAAGGTGTCTGGGCTCTCCCTTAGAGATAGGGTGAGAAGCTCAGTAATCTAGGAGGGACTCAAAGTAGAGTCGCTGCTCCTCCACATAGAGAGGAGCCAGTTGAGGTGGCTCGGGCATCTGGTTAGGATGCCTCCTGGACGCCTCCCTGGTGAGGTGTTCCGGACACGTCCCACTGGGAGGAGGCCCAGAGGAAGACCCAGGACACGCTGGAGGGACTATATTTCTCGGCTGGCCTGGGAACGCCTTGGGATTCCCCCAGACAAGCTGGCCCAAGTGGCTGGAGAGAGGGAGGTCTGGGTCTCTCAGCTGCTGCCCCATGACCCGATCCTGGACAAGAGGAAGAAAACAGACGGGTGCAACAAGAGGAAACTGCTCAGAGTTGTCTCGCACTCCTGTTGCTGACGCGAACAGGTTCTGAGTTGGTCTGTGTGTGTGTGTTGATGGGACGATTTTGTGGGCAATTGAAGTGTGTCTGTACTGGACTCTCACAATGCAGGAATAATAAAGTCAAGAAAAAAAAAGCAAATGCTGCCAGACCTTTTTAGACAAAGTGGACAGTTTGTCCAACCGCACCCCCCACCCCTCCCATAATCCAATCGACGCTTGTAAAGCTAAGCAGCAATAATCATCCATCCATTCATCCATTTTCTGTACACGCTTCTTCCTTTTCAGGGTTGCGTGGGTCACTGGTGCCCATATCCAGCAGTCACAGTGCGAGGGGCGGGGTACACCCTGGACAGGTCGCAAGTCCATCACAGGGCAGCAATAATCATTTCAGGTTTAAAAATATATATAATTTTATTATTCAGCCGTCTGGGCTCAGATATTTTCTGACTTATTTGATATAAAATGTGCAAAGGTTTGTTTCCTGGAATATGAATATTCAAAAAAAATTCTGCTGGAAATTAAAAAAAAGGTTATTATTCAGCTTTAGTCAGAGCTCAAAGATTTTCTGATTTCCATCCATCCATCCTCTATACCCACTTCTTCCTTTCAGGGTTATTGGTGCCCATATCCAGCAGTCACAGTGCAAGGGGCGGGGTACACCCTGGACAGGTCGCAAGTCCATCACAGGGACACACACAGAGACAAACGAGAATGACAATCACTCACCCTCCTGAATTTTAAGGTTTTATAAGGCTAAAAAGGGTCCTTCTAATGTACATGTTCTGCTAAAAAAGTTCTAAGTTTTGTGTAGTTTAGTGTTATCTCTCAGTTCTGTTGAAACGCAAGATCAAAACACCTTTTTCAAAGTCAACATATAAATGAAAAGGTATTTAAATTTGCTCTCTGTGATCTATAACACCATGTTAGTGTTTATACCTTTTCTTTCTTTGTCTTTTGCAGTGGTGTAAAGTAGTTATGTATACTTCAGGAATTATTTGGAATTAACGTAGCCTAATGTTAGCATTGAGACAAATGCAGCCATTAACCAGTTATAATATATGGTTGAAGTTTTGAGTTTTCATGTTTTGATTTTAGTTTTTTAGCTGGTTTTCTTCTTTGATGTTTTGTGGTTTCACCACTGCTGTTCTGTTTAGCTGTTTTGTAATAATCATTTCATTTCTTATTTTCGGTAAATGTTTCCTCTTTTTGCATTTGATTAATCTTTTTTCCTATTTTGTCATTTTCACCTGGTTCTAATTTGTCAATCAGCATCTCTGCTCTGTGTTTATCCTGTCTTGTATTTTTAGTTTTTACATGGTTTTCAGTCATTCCATTGTCTTCTTCTCAGTTTCTCCAGTTCTGTCTGTTTCAGCTAATTTGTCTTGAGAAATAAAGTTCATGAAATCCTCTACTTGCTTGCCTGCTGCCTTGTTTGCCTTTATTTGGGTTCCATTTCCACCATCCACCCTCCAAATCATGACAGAATTGCATATTTGTATCTGTTTGGGAAGAGTGAAACATTGTTGGAGCTCAAGCAAAGATACAATGAAGGACTTGTGTGCTGGCCCTCCAACAAGACAATAGCTTGTGGGATTATGCTCTTGTGAATGTTTGTGTTCTGGAATAAATACTGTTATCTCTGAGATGACAGTCACATGATCATATATGGAACGTGGCCATCCAAGCATCCACTGAATCAACAACAACTGCAAGACTGTCATCCACTTGAACATTTCCAATCAAATTTGATACATCTCCTCAAATCAGGAGTTAACTCAAACTAAACTAAGCACATTTTCTGATTCGTGACTTTTTGAACTTCATGTTGATACTATCATCCTGAAATCATGAGGGGTTCCAGAGATGGGGCTTGATTTGTCTTGAAAATTCATCTGAATCACATTTCTAACCAATTTTAATGAGGATTTCTTGACATCATTTGAAAGAGGAAAAGTCAAAGCATATATTTTTTAGATCAACTGGTAATTAAAATAGCAAGAAAAGCACCAAAAATTTATGGCTTCTCTGCTCAAAATCATTGTTAGTTGTTGGGACTGCTAAGAAAAATGCTTTAAAACATTCTTTAGAGCAATGGTTCCCAAACTTTTTGTCTTCTGACCCACAAAATATCTGGCAAAAACTTGTGACCCCAAATATTACTGGTCTGAGTACATGAACTTTGTTAATAACCCTAAAAACACAGGCTTTTTTACAATCTAAACAGCTTACACACAAATATGAATACTTATTGTTTTACTTATTTTGTGTTTTTGTAATAATTATAGGGAAATATTTCAACAGCAATTATTTTATTACCCTTTAAATTGATTTCTAGAGATTATCCAAGGTGCTTCATTTCCCAGAATTGGGTCTCAAGACCAACTTTGGGAACCAAAGTGCAATGGTTCCCAAACTTTTCAGCTTTTGACCCACAAAATAACAGTAGCAGAGACCTGTGCCCCCAACTACTTTTGGATGATAAATATTTGTATCTGGTCAACAAAACATGGGCATAGCAACAATATTTTTTGCACTACATTTATCCATTTTAAATATACTATTCTCACTCCTTTGTAACAACTAAGGCAAAAATGTAATTAATTCAGAAAATCTTTTCAGGACCCCACCTTGATGTTTTGGGACCCCACTTTGGGTCCCGACCCCAACTTTGGGAAACACTGCTTTAGAACATTCTTTAGAGTTATTATCATCTAATTTCCCTCTGGGATCAACAAAGTATTTTTGAGTTTGAATTTGAATTGTATTTCTATAGGCCTTTACATGGTCCATCCAAACCTGTGCAATCCGCTCTCATTGATGTTGTTGCATGATGAAAATTGCGTAATTTCGTTCTCAGCTTCGTGTTGCCTGCCCCTCGTTGGCACGAGATCAGGGCTGAACTTTTCAGCTTTGTTCAGCATGCGAAAGCATGGTTTATGCTGAAAAGCGTTCAGACAACAGCGGGGGCATTTTGCTTCAGCTCCTCTACTTTCAGAAGCCGACTGCTGAACCTGCACTCAAGACTCTTAGAAAGATAGCCAAATGACCAATAAAAACTCCTGGATTGAGACAGACACAGATATTGCACATGGGAAAACCCTTCAAGCAACAACAAACCTTTCACCACCATGTGTTGACTGGTTGGCTTCTGGTGGGCACTATAGGCACGTTCCTTCGCAGCTGTAATAAAGCTGATTTTAGCCGCTTGGCTGTTCTTTTGGACATGATCTACACCTCATGACCTTAGGTGAGGGTTGGAACAGAGACAGTGCCTTTCACCTCAGCTCTTTCTTTACCACAACTAACTGAAGCAACACCCTCATTATTGAGGATGAGGCTCCAATCCACAGATCCATCTCCATCCAACCATCAGGCTTCACCTATGATTTTTTGCGGAAAAAAGAAGTATTTTCTTGACTTTATTATAATTTTGTCTGTTTATAAGTCTGATTTCAATTAACTTTTTGTGCAATAAACAAAAATCTGCAAACAAGCCAATACCCCGTCCAGAAACACTTCCTTTAGAAATGTTTGTGTTGAACCTGGAGTCACTCGGCTCATAATCCAACCAATAAAGCACAATTTTTTTGTAAAAGTCAGTCAAATGTGTGATATGTTCTGAAGCCTTCCACTTAAATCCTCGAGGGTTTTCATTCTGCTTCGAGACAGACATTTGTCACATGAAACTTTCATTTCCCCCTCCATCTCAATATGCTCAGATGTGGTTTGTGCATTTTAGCATTGACACAGATGGATGAGGCTCCTCTCCAAGGCCGCCATCGTGAGGCAGAAGGGGGCCTTAAATTATTGCATCCCAGGCTGCATTCTATACACAAGGCATGTCTGCACGACGGCCAAACAAAAATACGAAAGCTTTCAGTTTGGCCAGAAGATGAAATTTTAATGAAAAATCTGCTGCCTATCTTGAGTTTTTTATTATTTTTTTGGTGGGGACAAACAGCAAATTAATGAACTCAGGATGAACTCAGAAGAAAACAATAAAGGTCTATTTGGCTGTTTCGAGTTGTTTGGCATGCTAACTTGGAGGCTGGCTAGTAAAACCACTCTGATCTGGGTGCCTCCAAATTAGATACTGGCATGGCTGCAAGTATTACTCAGTGGGAGTGCTGCTCTGGCTCGGTCGCCCTGCTGCTCGAAATCTGGCCAGCTCTCATCTCAGCTAACACAATGCAACGACAGGGGGAAAGCATCTCAGCAGTCTCATTAACCTGGAGCTGACATGTGAGACTAAATCAAGTAACCATAGTTTCTGTAAGGTTTTTTTTGTCTTGTGGAATCCAGCCTTCTCCATTTTGTAGAAACTAACCCCTTTCTTTTTGTTCATTTTGAGTCCACCATTTGAAACAGTTGGAATTCATTTAACTTTCATAAAAAATAAACAATGAATCTAATCATATGAAAAGCAAAAGTTAAGGAACTCACTAGAAAAAAAAACCCCACTTTAAAATAAGAAAAAAAGTTTTGTCTTGAAATGAGCAAAAAAATCTGCCAAGGGAACAGATAACGGTGGCCTGGCTGTTGCCTTTCTATGCAATTCCGCTCTATTCTAATCTCCCTTCTCTGCTCCTTCTGGGCTTTCTCCCACTGACATGGATTTCTCTGGTAGAATTTTAATCAGGCCAATCAGCAAACAGAAAGAGGGGTTGTTAACGATGATGTTGATTTTTCCGTGCTGTTAGTCTGCCTGTAGTTTAGCAATGGTAGTGGAGGAAATGAATGAAGACGGTCTGTGTTGACAAGACTTCCAAAGAAATTTTAATTTCTCAAAGCCTTCGGCATTCATTTAGAGCCATCAAGTTCAGCTCTGTATTTCTCTTCGCAGGCCATTTCCGATTAGCTTCTTAGCTTAGCTTAGCTTCCTTCACAGTTGAGCTGCCTGTCACAGCCAAACGTTAGCGATTGGGTAAAATCAGATCTAATCATTTTAAACTTTAACAGAGGCCACGCCTCCATCAAGCAATTGTTTCTTAATAGCCAAAAGTCCAGGTCCTCTGTATGAAGTAAAGCAAAGAACAAGGGGGTGGTTTTTAGAGTAGAATTACCTTTAATGTCATTGTACAGCACACAACAAAATTATAGCTCGGAACAAACCAACCAAGAGAGAGACAAACACAAACAAACATAGGAGAACAGGTGCCCGGGTCCTGCAGCCATAAAGAGGCGCTACCCTTAAAAGAGAAACAAGAAAAGCCAACATGAAGATAGGTGAGGATAAAATAAGCATCTCATACTTTGTCCCAAACAAGGGCACAGTATGGGTTTGGAGAAAAACCCCTCACTGCAACACACTAGGCAGTGATTTGATGACAGTGATTTGAGGGGGGGGGGGGGTGGTATCTGAGACCGTGTAGTGTTGTTTATGTGTGTATGCATCTTTGGGTAAGACTGTGAAACAAGTCCCCAAGCCCCACCGGCCATAGTTCCTGAAGAGATGTCGAGTTCATCAATTTGGACGTAGTAACTCTCGGACACTAGTTCACTGATGTGAATGGGAGAGGGAATGGTGGGGGCAGAGCATCTGTTTGCAAAAACAGCCAGAAGAGTTTGAGATATCCAGCCTTCAAGGCCCATATGTGGGAAACCAAATTCAAATAATCACTATTGTTTTGGAACAGGCTGGCTGCTGATTTATTGTCAGCAATTCCAATCATCCAAATTTTTGGGTCGCTCTCGCCTCACTGAGCGTACAACATCTCAAAGATCGATGCATTCCAGCTAGCGGGCAGAACCACAGCTGGCCTGCGGCCCTCAGCAAGAATCACCTCCAGCTTGTGACTCTGCTCCAAACCATCTGAGTCTGTTGACAGCTCGGCTTTTTCCATCAGGCCGGGCAGCCTCACCATGGCCCGAATGGCTCTCGACACTTTCCAAATTTCGCGATAGGTCAGGTATCCACTGAGTCCAATGAGCAGAAATCCTGCTATCAATAATCTAAATATGCAGACATCTTTGACATCCTCGACCGACAGACAGGCACATTATCCTCCACTCACCCCAGGAATCCATAACATGCCAGGCAACATATGTCCCGTCAGGACAAGAGGGCTCTCCTTGCCCAATCTTGCTGTGGAGAAAATTTGATCGATGGTGTTAAGAGACCAGCTGAACAGATCCATAATTCCCTATTTTACTCCAATTGTGAGTTTTTGTGACTTACAATAAGTTTGTGATGCTCAAAAGTAATGATAAGTGGAATCGTATAGGAAAATCTTGTAAAATTGATATTACTTTTGAGCATCACAAACTTATTGTAAGATTTTCAAGGTGGAGTTTCTGGGAGTGCAGAAAAGTTGATTTTAGTCTCTCCTAGTGCTGAAAGACATTTTTATATTCTGTTTGGGTCCTATTTTTCAACCTGTCAGTTTTCTCTATTTTCTATGACATTTTCTGAGCTATTATGTCAAATTATTTGTGACAGAATTGTCACATTAAGTTTGGACTTATTTCTTCATCTTAATTTTCATCTGGTTCTGGGTCAGACTCTCGCTCCAGCATGTAAGGCTGGATGGAAAAGTCTTTTATTGCTGACATTTTTTAATTACATAAATAAAACATATCTGCAAGCTTGAAAACAACGGGAGTGGACCGGTCTGGAAGCCGGAGGGGGGCGGGGCTTGAAGCATCTTAAAGGGAACAACAACAAAACCATCTGCTTTGAGACACACGTCAGAAAAGTGGTGAAAGAGGGGCTGATGAAGTTAGAATAAGGAGGAATTTAGACCAAACCATTGTAATTCCACTTTATAAAGACCTCAACTGAATGATTTAAATGTGAAAAGGAAGGATTTAAAAGCATGATGAGTCTTCTTTAAGTTGTTATATCTCACTTAAATTGATCTCTGTAGATGGTTTGGATTTGTGTTAAGTGATGAGAGGTTTTTCCTAGAAATAAGAAAAATATTTGGTAAGATTTTACTTTTTTGCAGTGCTGGATCTGTTTAAATTAGCCACCAGTTTCTTGGACAGAAGAGGGGAACCTTGGAAAAGATGTCAAAGACTGAATGTGATGATAAAGAATCAGTGGAGGGAAACTAAAACAGACACAAGACAAGCAAACAAAAAGCGAGGTGACGGCCGTCATCGTGCACCATCCTGCCTTTGATCAGGAAACCGTGGAGTACTAAGGCTGCACAGATGGCTAGTGCAACTCAGCTTCACTTTTTTTTTGCTCTTTTCCCCACACTTCTGCAAAAAATCACACCATCTTTCAGACCGCAGCAGCTGTGAAAACACATCATGGTTCAGTACAGCTAACTGCAGCGCCATTCTTCTGCCAGCCCTCCATCAGAGGTGCAACTCCTGCCAGGGAAAAAAAAAAAAAAAATCTTTTCCTAATGTCATCTATATTATTCAGTTTCTGCTTGTGATGAAAGATGTGGATTTCTCTTATTTACTTTCCAAACGGAGTCTTCTACAAAGCAGCACAAGCAGGACTTGGGTCCAGCGCTTTAATAAAGGAAACTTTGGCAGAGTTGATGAAGAGCCACAGATGTACAGCTCAGAGGCTCCAAGAACACAAGAATCAACTTTCATCAGAAAGCTTCTAAAATTCAGATTTAATCATCAATGCCACCATGGAACCAAGACTGGTGAGGACTGAAGGACCTAAAAGCAAACAAGTAGACTCACTGATGATGACGATGAGGCTTTACTTCACAGACTGAATAAAACACAAGGAAACACTAGACCAGCGAGAAGACTAAAATAACACACAATGAACGGATTCTAAAAAAAAACAGTCTGTGTGAATACAGAGCGAGAAGGAACTAAAAGAACAGCTGGTTACAGTTTTTAGATCAGGTGTGGCAAGGAAGCAAAACAAACAAGAAAATTACACACAAACCCCCCATCCCCCAATAAAAAATTGACACACCAACCCATTTTCCAAATATTTCTTCTTGGAGACAATTTTTTTTCATGTGTAATTTTTAGGACACAAATAAAGCCTGTATATTTAAATATGTCAACATATAACTCAGTAATTGACTTAATAATAGGAGTGTCCTGATAGTTTATCCTAAACCAATCATACCGGCACACCAGTTTGGGTACATGTCGACGTCGAGTGTTTACTGAGTTAGAATCTAAACATTACACAACCGACTTCATATGTTATTTTATTTAGAACAAGTTGGCTCCTTTATAGGCCTGCAGCCCCTCTGGATCAAATCAGATATACAGCATGATACAAAATTTTGAAATAAATGTAAATAATAAGATTTTCCTTCAACTTGTATACATTTCTTTAAAATGGAACCGACTTTTCATCTGAAACGTAAACAAATTCAATGGAGCATTGATACCATTATCCTAGTATAGATATTGGTAATGGTATCAGTATCAGGATATTTGACTTGTAAAAATATCGGTATTGAGCCCAAAACACATACCAGTATCAGCATCAGGACATCACTAATAATGAACTAAATTAAATGACCTTATATTCTGTATAAAAACACTTTTATTCACAGTCCTTCAGATGTCACCAATAAACAGGTATAATCAAGGGTGTAGGAATGAGTTTACTGTTGTGTGTGTGGGGGGGGGGGGGGGACACAATATTGGAAACCTGAAAGATTTGTAAATTGTGCAAAAAATTAACTACTCTGCAAAACGTTCACAAAATCTGTTTTGACCTTTTACTTTCCTCTTTTTTCAAATGTTTCTTGGAATAAATAGTGTTGTGGGCAAACCAACAACAAAAAGGTTTTAATAGGTTGCACAATTCTGTATATTGTCAAAATATCATCACAATATCACTGTGCACAATATTTATATCACAAAGGACTGCTTGGAGTGCAATAATTGTTGACCAATGTAGTTGAAGAGTTTTGAAGTTGTATTTTTTTTTCCATGTTAATGCAATATTTAGCCTGAAGGATATTGTCTCACAGCAGCAAAGGTTCACAGCAGACACAAATGACTTTGCCAAAAACACTAAATATTACATAGGAAGTACAAATTAGAAAGAAAGTTAATAAAATACATAATTCACACCTGATATCATCAATGCAATATTTACAAATATTACTGCCATCACAAGATTTTCAAATATAAAATATCTGTTCTGTGTTTCTCTGTTCCTGTCTCTCCCTCACTCTGACTGCCTCTGACGTCCCTGCATGGCATCAACATATTTACAGCAGAGAACACTATACTGTAAAGTACAGTACCAGCAAGTGACCTGGATGAATGTAATTAGCAGCACTGTTTTTTTTATTTTATTTTTTAACAGGCCATATCTGGTTATCCATGGAAGCAGACATTCTCTGCATACTATACTTTTCCCAGATGGTTTTCCCAAGATAACAAGTTAATCTCGAGATCACGAGATGATTGTTGTGTGTGTGCTAACAAATTGCAATTTTAGCTTGTGTTAGAAAGAATTAAAGTCCGATTTATTGATCAGGTTCTCCAGGATCTGACCATTTTCAGCAATAGTTTAATATTGGCAATAATAATAATAATAATAATAATAATAATAATAATAATAATAATAATAATAATAATAATAATGGTGCACTAGTCTTATATAGCGCTTTTCGAAACCCTCAAAGATGCGTTACAATTTCATGCATCATTCATACACGCATTCACACACACATTAACAATGGTATCCTGATGCATCTCAGTAATCCAGGTAAAAATTCAAAAAGAAAAAAAACTGTATAGGTCTTCTGGACGGGTTCTTCTCTAATGAAACGTTTCGTCTCTCCTCCAAGAGACTTCTTCAGTCTGAGAGTTTCAGGCAAAATTCAGGCTTTTAAGCCCTGCCTCCATGTGACTCATACTCACATCACATGGCTATCGTTGACACCTAATTAACACCTATTGTTAACAGGGGGTGGAGTGATACTGGCAATAGCAGCACTGTAGGAGGGGGACAACTGAAAACGGAGGCCTCCATCTCTGTTTAATGATGGACGGTCTTTCTTCACAAAAATGGCTTCTTTTACTCCTCTCTCAAACCAACGTTCCTCTCTGTCAATAATGAGAACATCCTCATCTCTGAAAGAGTGACCGCTGGCCTGTAAATGAGTGAAAACTGCAGAGTTCTGGCCATTAGATGTAGCTCGTCTGTGTTGGGACATTCTTTTGAACAGTGGCTGCTTTGTTTTCCCGATGTATAACTGGTTGCAGTCCTCCTGGCACTTAACAGCATATACAATATTGCTCTGTTTGTGCCGGGGCACCGGATCTTTGGGGTGAACCAGCCTTTGCCGTAATGTGTTTTGGGGTTTGAAAGCTACTGGGACATCATGTTTAGAAAATAAACGTCTCAGTTTCTCCGAAACACCCGCAACATACGGAATAACCACTGGTTTGGGTCTGGGTTTGGGGTCTTCATTTTCACCTGAAGGTTGCATGGAATCCTGTCTGTGTTTCCTGTCTGCTTTCAGGAAAGCCCAGTCAGGATAACCACACTGCTCCAGGGCCTGTCRTGTGTGTGATTTCTCTTTCTSCCTGGCTCCTGGGTTTGTAGGGACACTGTCTGCTCTGTGGTACATAGTCCTGATCACCTGATCATTTTTTTAACAATGGTAAACTGCACAGCCACAGTCAGCCTGGTGCAGACTGACAGACTCAGGCTGTCAAACTGCTTAAGAAAACAATGATGCTTTCTCGTGATGATGGAAGAAATTATCTCAAGAAAATGGTCATCGTTATTTTGCGATAACTCGAAAAAACCACTGGGGAAAAGTTTGTGCAGATGTAAATGTGCTCTCCGCATCTGTACCTACATATGGAAGCCCATTTCTGTCACCCTGATGAAAAACAAAACTTGTATTTCATAATTATGACATAGCTATCTCATAATTATGACTTAGCTATCTCATTATTATGAGATAGTATCTCATAATTATGACTTAGCTATCTCATTATTATGAGATAGTATCTCATAATTAAGAGATACTATCTCATAATTATGACTTAGCTATCTCATTGTTATGAGATAGCTATCTCATCATTATGAGATAGCTATCTCATAATAATGAGAAAGCTAAGTCATAATTATGAGATAGCTATGTCATAATTATGACTTAGCTATCTCATAATTATGACTTAGCTATCTCATAATTAAGAGATACTATCTCATAATTATGACTTAGCTATCTCATTATTATGAGATAGTATCTCATAATTACGAGATACTATCTCATAATTATGACTTAGCTACCTCATTATTATGAGATAGTATCATAATTATGACTTAGCTATCTCATAATTATGACTTAGCTATCTCATTATTATGAGATAGTATCTCATAATTAAGAGATACTATCTCATTAGCTGTCTCATAATAATG
>NW_013952420.1:1485595-1497656 GCF_001266775.1 Austrofundulus limnaeus
TAGTATCTCATAATTAAGAGATACTATCTCATAATTATGACTTAGCTATCTCATTATTATGAGATACTATCTCATAAAGCTAAGTCATAATAATGAGATACTATCTCATAATTATGACTTAGCTATCTCATTATTATGAGATACTATCTCATAATTATGAGATACAAGTTTTATTTATTTTTTTATCAGGGTGGCGGAAATGGGCTTCCAAACCTACAAGACCAATAATGGTAACATCAGCAATGAATAAAAAATAAAGCAAAACTGTGAAAATAACTTTATTGTTGGTAAGACAAAAAAACAACGTTTTGTTTCTTAAACAAATTTAGATGAAAAGTCTTGTTTTGTAAATGACCCTCCATTAGGCCTCAAAAGAACAACAACTTTTCCAAGAGTGACCAGGCTCTGATTGGGAGAGAACCCAGCGTGTTTGGGGACCCCGCCCGCTTCGGATGTGACGGCAACCAATAGAAACGCACCGTGCAGCCGTGGAGGAACGTCACCCTGTCGGCGGTAGTGGGACATGCCCCGTCCGTGCTGCGCTGCTACTGCTTTGGCTCGTCTCCTCCACAGCACTCCTGTTTGTGAGTGTACGGGCGAGAGAGCCGCCACTTGAGCACTTTACACCACTGGAGGTATTATCCTCTCCGTTTAGAAGACGACAAGCTCGGACAAGCGGAGCGACCTAGTTATTTGAAGGGAGGAGACTGATTTGTTTTTACGCCTTTTCACTTCCAACCTGCCGGCGTTTAAAAAAAAAAGCCTTTGATGATCGACCGCTTAGCTCTCGAGCTAACTGGAAATGAAATCAGAAACTAGCTAGTTAGCTTGCTAGTAAGCTAGCGGAGTCGTCTGTAGATGTTTATTAGCGGTTTTAAAGCCACATTTCAAAGCAGTTAAAATGGTAAAACTGAGAATCATCGTGGTGTTTGGATGTTCAGAGCTTCAGTAACGATTCATTTATCTTTAACAGAGAGAGGATAGTAGGAACAATAGTTAACTGTCCAGGCAACAAGTCTGCTGCTTTCATAACTCAGATATGTTTTATTGGTCGTGTTATGACACACTGTTCAATTTTAGAGACATATCACGGCAAACCGTGTTAAAATGTTCGTTTCTGGTTCAGTGGAAGCGGCGTTCAACAGAGAAAAGTGCGACTCGAGGTGTCCAGATTTGAGTGAACCGGCGGTGGGTCCATCGGTTGTTTCGGTGAGGCTGCTGTCAGTTCATCGGTGCCACAACTGACGAGGAGACCGAGGTGGATGACCATTAAAACAGTCGCCCACATGCTTTGGATCAGTTCTCGGACTTGTGAAAGGCATCTGAAGCAGCAGGAGGGAGACGACAGCGCTCAGCCCTTGCAGCCGCAGCAGCAGCAGCAGCAGCCCGGGGGAAGATGGCGGAACGTTCCCACAGGAGCAGGAGGAGGTGGCGGTGCTGAGACCCAAACTTCGGCACTTCTTCTGGGATTCACAAGACGGACAGCTTCCTCCAGCTCGTTGGACACATGCAGGCCAAAAAACGATACCTGATTCTGTTCGCCGCCGGTGCCTGTCTCGTTCTGCTGTTTTGTTTTGGGGGGATACAAGTCCCGCTGTCCAGACGGGGTCCCCATCGGCGTGATGACCGTAGTCTCCACCCCGGGGCGCGGTGGCATCGCTGGTCGGGATACCTGCAGCCTTTCAGCGCCTTGGGGAAGGACGCCAGCGATGACCTCGGTGGACACATGTCTCCCAGGCAGAAGAGGGACACTAACTCCGGCCTTTACGCCGGGAAACGCTGCAGGATGGAGTCCTGCTTCGACTTCTCCTCGTGCGAGAGGAACGGGTTTAAAGTTTACGTGTACCCCCAGCAGAAAGGAGAAAAACTCTCCGAGAGTTACCAGAACGTCCTGTCCTCCATTGAAGGGTCCAGGTTCTACACACCAGACCCAGGGCAGGCGTGCCTTTTTGTCCTGAGCTTGGACACCCTGGATCGGGACCAGCTTTCGCCATATTATGTGCACAATTTGAAAGCAAAAATCCAGAGCCTTCCTCTGTGGAACGAGGGCAGAAACCACATAATCTTCAATTTATATTCCGGTACTTGGCCAGATTACACAGAAGACCTTGGCTTTGACATCGGCCTTGCCATGTTGGCCAAGGCCAGTATTAGTACCGAGAACTTTAGACCCAACTTTGACATTTCTATCCCACTTTTTTCTAAAGATCACCCAAGGACAGGAGGGGATAGGGGTTACTTGAAACACAACACAATCCCCCCTTACAGGAAGTACATGCTTGTCTTTAAGGGGAAAAGGTACCTGACTGGAATAGGTTCAGACACTAGGAACGCTTTATATCATGTGCATAACTCGGAGGACGTGGTCCTTCTCACTACGTGTAAGCATGGCAAAGACTGGCAGAAGCACAAGGATGCCCGCTGTGATAAAGACAACACGGAATATGACAAGTGAGTATACTGCCCTACTTTTCACGTCATTCAGCTGCTTTCTAGGTCCACCTCTTTGGGCTTATGCAAAAAAAAAAAGTACTCTAAAAATCAACACACTTACTAATTCAGCTGTAGAGTAAAGCAACAACTGTGCGTGTTCTTAAAGTTTATGATCTTTACTGTTTTTCTGTTATTTGTTGTGTATGTGAGAGCCTTTTTGTTTTAAAGGTAAATAGATGCAAGTTTATATTAGACAAAAAAAACCCATTGTTATAGTATTTCCCATTGTTTGCTCTTATGATTCACTCGATCATAGTCCTTTTTAGTGGAGCATTGTGAGGCACAACTGCTTTAATGTCAGTCCCAGGAACCACTGTATTAATGTCTTTCAGTGAATATCCAGCTCTGTTTGCACAGCCTGCTGTTCAGCTGTGGACACACATGGCTCTTTCTTCTTTGGCTCCTCACATCTCCATCTTTACATTTCACTTCAGTGTTCAAATAATTTGGCTAAATAGTTTTTTTTTTCTTTTTTGTTATCGCACACATCTTACCACGTATTGTATGCGACTATAATGCACAGCAGTATACTTTTTTCTTTTTTACTGACTTGTCTTTTAAAGTCATTATTGCTTTACTCCAAGCCACGAAAAGGCTCCAGTCCCCCCAGTCATATGGCTTTAAGCCGTGCTGCTTTCTGTGCTCAGATCTGATGTGCAAACTGGCGTCGGTCTTCCAGCTTTGGACAGTGGAATTTGTTTCGTGTCCCTCACTGTGCCATGTTATTATTGGTGGCTATATGGTGCTGAGGGTTTGATTGTGGATCTGTGGAGAGGATTAGTAGCGACAAAAGCACTGGTGCCAGTAAAGGGAAGCCTCTCTGGCTCCTGTTTGCTCAGTCATTTCCCCGACAAGTCCATCTGCATTAGCCAGGAATGCCATGGCCCCACTGGTGCCATACATGGCCCCAATATGTCAGGAGAGACTTAACAGAAAACTGTATTTTTATTTTTTATTTTTACCTATTAGCTGCTTCTGATTTGTTCTCATGGCTTAACTGTTTGCTCACAATCCTCAGCATTCACCTGTTTAATATTAGACACTGTTGGAAGATATTCCCTCAGCTACAACTTTGCCCAAATCATTTTAAGACGTGAACAATCGACTCTGCGTGCAACTCTTTGACTAATTTCTTCATTCCAAGACTAGTCAGGGAGTCATTTTACAATCAGAAATCACATCAGCAGCAAGAGTCGATACAACATGATACAGTGCTGTCCTTAATCACAATACAGGGCAATTTAATATGAGTTTGATTCAACAAACTACAACACAAAGGAATTAACATTTATAATTATTTAGAACTGAATATTTACTTTAACAGAAAAAAATGTCTTGTTTTATAATTACAAAACACTTAAATAAAACTATTCTACATGTTATAGAGACTTTTCTACTCTAACACCTGATTTGAATGAATGGTTGATTAATGTGCTTCAGCAGAAATTGAAGAGTTAATTAAATCCCTGAATCGGCTGTGTTGGATCTGGGAAACAAGTGAAACATGCAGGATAGTGGCCCTCGAGGACCTGGATTGGACACCTTCACACTAGGGTTGGGCATAATCGTATCGTGTGCGATTAATCGTCAGAAAAACATTAATCGATTATTTTTTGACACTTGACGATTAATACGATTAATGCCACCAGGTAGAGTGACTGGAGGTTTCTCCAGTCAGTCCGCTTGGTGCTCCTCTCTGCTAGAGCTGGGCGATATGATCAAAATTTTATATCACGGTATTTTCAACATTTTCACCGGTTTCACGGTATTTGACGGTATTTTTCTTTTCATCACAGCTCAGCTGATAATAAAATGTACAAACCCTGCTTATTGACTTTTATCCTTTAACTGTACCTCTGTCTGTGTCTCTGTTTCCCTCCTCTGTGTCTGTTCTTCTCTGACTGGCAGTGGTGGACAAAGTACTCAACTCTAGTACTTGAGTAAAAGTATTGATACTCATGGTCAAATCTACTCCACTACAAGTAAAAGTTACTCAGTCAAAAATCTACTCAAGTAAAAGTACTGAAGTACTTACTTTTGAAAATACTTAAGTATTCAGAAGTACATGCATTTTAAAGTACTTAAGTACAAAGTAAAAGTACAAATTACATTCTCTTTTTTACTTTTCTTTTTTTGTCACTTCAGTAGAAAACAAAACTAAATATTAGTTTATTTATTTTATTTATTTCTTCATCATCAGTGACTTTTTTAAGTGAAGAGAAAATAGAGACAGAGAGAAAAACAGAGAGAGAAGTAATTAGAAAGATAGAAACATTGAAATAGTGATTAGAAGTAAAATAAATATACACCAACAAAACACAGGACCACACACCCAACATCTGTCCACTCACCTGAAAAATAAATGGATAAATACATGGAGGGCATATATAAAAATATACACATACCCATACATATATAAAGATATACATACAAACATGCCTACATTCATAAATATTGTCAGTATATACACATAGACATATATACACACTCAGTGACCAGTCAGAACCCCTGGATCAGAGCACCTGTTTGTGAGCGGTTGTGAACATGTGTGTATATACAAGATGTCTCCAATGGAATATTTAATAGTGACTGTGGAGGACCGAGACCCAACCCCCAAGACACGAGGCAGACATAGGGAAGACCAGAGCCCAAGGGTCTGAGAGGGATCCCGAGCACAGAGCCCCAAGGGGCACCCGCACGGTGCTCTAAGCTAGCAGTTAGCACACAATGGTCGGCTATTTTTCAATCATCTCTCACAGCATTAAACCACAACCACTCTAACTAAACTCAACTTCATTTAAAGCGTTTAAACTAGTGAGAAAAATGTTTGCTGACTTACCTCAATGTGCTTTCTCAGGTTAGATGGTGAGTTATGGAATGCTGAAAGGTAATTTACCCGTGGTAAACAGAGAAGACATTTGAACTGATACGTATTATTTTTAAGTCCTAAAACCTCGAACATTGAACTGAGATGTGGCCATGGGTGTGCTGGTTTCTCTCCTTGCGTTTCCTCAGTGGTCTCCATTGCATCTTCTTCTTTTGTCTGGTTCTGCTTGAAATGAAAGTAAAGTGATGGGAGCGCGCGCTCCGCTACCGAGAGTTAACGAGTGTGACGTAGGCTATAAGCTACGCATGTGATTGGTTACCTTTGTGACGAACATAGCTTGTGGCCAATTGCATTTCATGAAAAGAAAAACCGGAACAACAGATTTTTTTCTTTTCTTTTTTTTTTTTACAGCGGATTATAATATGCTGATCTAAAAGTAACAAGTAACTACAAGCTTCCTAGAAATGTAGTGGAGTAAAAAGTACAATATTTGTCTTTGAAATGTAGTGGAGTAAAAGTAAAAAGTTCCCAAATAAATAACTACTCAAGTAAAGTACAGATACTCAAAAAATGTACTTAATTACAGTAATAAAGTAAAAGTACTTTGTTACTGTCCACCACTGCTGACTGGTGGTTGGAGACAGCAGTCATGCATTTTGGTCCAGTCGTGAAGGAGGAGGGTTAAGAAAAGATTATGATCGGGTTTATTGTTTTATGTTATTTATTAAAGCTTATCAGCACGACTCACCTTGCACACCAGTCAGTTCCAACTCCACCACGAACTACTTCCTGCAGGCTTTTCACAATAAAACCACGTTAAGTCTCCATCAGCATAACGTCTCCGTATTAACTAACCGCGTTAAATCTAACTGTGCACGTCACTGAAGAGGTGTTTACTACATTCAGCGATGGTGAAAACGGGATGTTTTTTAAACGTCAGTCAGTATAAGCAGCGGAATCGCCACCCGCGTCTGCAACTAGCTGCTCCAAACATTAGCATGCTAACGCACATAGTGGTGCAGCAAGGAAAAATGTCCCATGGGAAACAACAGTTCACTGGCGGAACAGGTGGAATTTACGCAGCTCATTTACACATTTTTTCCTGAAGATAGAAGAGTTTGTTGAATCTGATGTGACATGTTCGTACGAACCCTTTGTACGAACAAAAGTAAGAGAAATTTAGGATAAGAATACGAACATGTTCCTGCATGAGGCCCGTTGTGAGAAACGAGTCGCTTCATATTGGTCTTACAATAACATATGAACTCTACAAAACTCTATGTGCAACACCCAAATTTTTATATTTTCCATTTTACTTACTAAATTTCTAACATAAAAGATCACATTCTGTTTTCCAATCCATAAAAATTAATTACCATAATTTAGCTTTTTCAGTGATGGTTAAGAATGATTCAGTGACAGAGTGCTTTTAAGTAATGCCTCCTCAAACTTCACACACATAAATACAAACAAGTGGAGCTTAAAATGCATGAACTAAATACAACTGGTATTGTAATTTTACTTTGATTACAGCAGGATCATCAGCAAGTGTAGATTACCCCTTCACAATAGTATTTGTCATAAAATAAGCTTAAGTAATGACTGCAGAAGATGAGAATTTTTAAAATCTGATTACTCGATTAATCGACAGAATAATCTATAGATTAATCAATTACTAAAATAATCGTTAGCTGCAGCCCTAGTTATTTTAAAGGTTAAATGTAAAATAACCAAGCATATTTAAAAATTGAATCAGTTTCTTTGTGGACTTGTTTTTTGTTTTGTTTTGTTTTGTTTTGTTTTTGTGGGTGTGGTGCCCTTGGGTCAGACAGGGCAGTCTGTGGTCTAACTGAGTGGAAATAACTGTTTCTATGCCTGGTTGTGGACTTTTGTGTAATAAATCCCTCTTATCCTCTCCCACTGAAAACAAGGAAGTTATGACAGACTCAGTCTAGCCTCTCAAAATAATTACCTTCCAAAGGCCATGTTGTTTTTTGTGTAATAGTTCAGGCCTCATTTGCTAGCTGTTGAATTGCAATCATCATGGATTTATGTGTATGTGGTTACTACATAGTGCTTTTGTTTGTAATTTTCTTTTCTTCACATTGATTATGAGCAGAAAATTTTAGTGTTAAAGATAAATTTTAATGATATAACCTTGTAAAATTAACACAACCTGCTGTTGTCAAGGTGCTGGTAAAATTACAAATTTTATCTGCTATTCAGTGCTCTAGTTTGCTTGTTTATGTGTTGTCTCTGCAAGTCATTTTTACAACTGGAGCTTAGTCAACTATTTGCATCTCTCATCTCCACATTATCATTTATGCATTTGCACTCAGCAGCTCTCTACAAGCTTGTAATGCAACTAAAAGAGAGAGGAAGCGATACAGTAGGAGGCAGATCAGATGCAATTTTAACCTCAAACTGAAAGCCCTCTCACAGCTTGTTTCCAATTAAGAGGCGCTGCCAAGCGCAAGAGTATGCGAAGGATAAAATAGGAGAATGTGTGGGGGGGGGCACAGCAGAGTGGGAAACAAACTGAGAGAGAGTTTGGGGTACAAATAGAAACACAAAGAGAGTGAACACAGTCTGAGGAACAGAAAGATGGAGAGAAAAGCTAAAAGGTAGAGAAAAGCAGAAAAGACAAACTCGTGCCAGCTATCCAGCAGTAAGAGGTGAGTGCAGTAGCTGGCTGCTGACGTTACTCTGCTAGGTGTATTTATAGACTTGCAGGGTTTTAATCCTCAGTATTGGCCAAAGCCCCTGGTAGAGGGCTCCTAGCCAACTTGATGCAGGCTTTACAAGACTGGGGAAAATGATAATCCTTGGGGGAGGATGGTTGATCTTAGTTCCTGCACATAAAGTTTATATATATATATATATATGCATACAGATGTGTAGTCTTCCATCCATCCATCCATCCATCCCAGCAGTATGGCTGAAATATGTGTCAAATCAGTCAATATTGACAATTATTTTTTAGTTTTTTTGTTTTATCTATTTGAAATAAGGACTAGGAGAAAAAAAAAAGACTGATGAATACTGCCAAACTGGTGATTTGACTGTTCTTCTTTTGTCCACAACACGTACACTTGGACAAAAAAGCTTTAATGCAAGAATGGCAGAGGTCATTTGCAAAGAAACTGAAGAACGTCTTAAGTAAAAACTTCACAAACAGAAAAAAATAATAATCTAGAATCAAACTGAAAATCCTGTCTGAAGGTGTTTTTTTTATTTCACTTAACTTTACATGTTTACATGCCACAAATCTACACAACATTGTATAAATGGTCACAGATGCACCCCTCAAAAAGGAGTAAAGTGTTTTACTTTCTGTGTTTTCTATATTATTTGTTAAATTCTGTCTGTTCTCCACATTTCCATGAATTATAGGGCCCTAACATGATTTAGCAATAATAATAAATAAGTATTTAATGGTTTGAACAAAAAGGTTCAAAACACATTACATATCCTGTCTATTGTTGTTTGAAATAGGGTATACCAGTATTTTTAGACTGTCTGAGCAGCATCCCAGTCTTCCTCAGTGCTGAAGGCCCAATACGAAAGTGTGCACTCAAAGTGGAAAATTTTGTGTTAAGTTTGCACTTCAGGAAAGGATTGTCATTTTTGTACATCACAGACTTTCAACAGGATTTTTGTGGTATTATGTTACCACTCAGTCTTGTTTTGGGTTTTGTCCAGTAACTTAGCATAAATTCAAGGAAGGAATATCTCACAAACTATGGAATCCCTTCCTTGTTTTCATTACTATGTGCATGAGTGATTGTGGTGTTTTTATTTATGTTCATGCTCTCCTTTCAGTTCAGATTCAAATATACTTTTTTGCCTGAATGAGTTTTGGACTCCTCCTTTCTCTCTGTGGAGGGTACTGCCATTTGTCTGCCTTGCTCCCTCTCCATCTCTGCACTTGCCCTGACAAGATGATGTATGTCTTGTCCCTAGCTGCCATGTGCAGGTGTTGTATTCATTTTGGAACGCTGGTAGAGTGGAAAAAAGCAAAAGGATGTCCTCTTGCCAGGAACATGCAGGGATCTGTTGTGCTAATGGCATAACACAAAGTTAATAGCGCTGCTGAAAACATCTAGAACCAAGAATCTAGGGGTTCTGAAGAAAAGGGTCAAAAGATAATTAAGTATAATCATCCTTACATGGGAAGTGAGGCAAAAATACACTTAAAGGTAGGTTTGCTAAAATAAAATCCACAATGTAAAAAGTACTGTGGTCTACCTCAAATGCATGTATTATGCTTTGTGCCCATGTAAGTGATGTTATCAGTTGATGTGTAAGGAAAATTTGAACATGTGAAAAGGCCTTTAGTGTAGGGTTGGGCAATATTGGCAAAAAAATTATCACGATTAAATCATTAATTGTGGTATTTAGCCAATAACGATTAATTTGACGATTAATCCTCTGGAGTCCCTGGACACCCTTATTTTGTAGTCACATGACCAATATAATGGGAAAGATTTGCTCTTTGTAAATAATTGTTCCAATCTGTGTGAAAATTACAGATTTCAGGCTATACATCATATTTTAAATTGTGTTGATAGGTAAATAATTTACAGAATTTTATTTTTAATGTTCATCATATTTGAAGCAGAGAGGAGCACCGAGCAGACTAACAGGAGTAATCCCCAGTCAGTCTGCCTCGTGGCATTAATCATATTAATTGTCAAGTGCCAAAAAGTAATAGGTTAATGTTTTTCTGACAATTAATTGCACACGATACGATTATGCCCAACCCTACTTTAGTGACATTGGGTAAGAGTTCACAAACTGATAGATAGATTTAATGTTTAATAGCACTGCTCAGGCTGCATGGTTTGAATCGCTGTAAGTGGGGCATTTGAGGTGAGAGATGTAACTTAATGGAACTGACTCATGACTGAATCATTGGAGATGCTTGCTTGGCATGACAGTGTTTTTTTTTTTTTTTTTTTAGTCATCCGTGTACAATGGAATATGCTGTGAGTGCTACATGCAAAATTAAGAAGTGCTCTAAAATTCAACACTCAAATCCTGTGGGCTTTAAATCCTTTACTTAATGTGGAGAAGAAACCTATGGAGCTCCGTGACTGTAAAAGTTGCTTGACATCAAGTCTTCTATAGTTTGGGAGCCAGAACGTATCATATCATGTTTCCTCATTTATGTTGTAGATGATAATATACACTATTTGAAGTACAACCTCAATTCCAGTGAAGTTGAAATATTGCATAAAACACAAATAAAGAGAATACAATGATTGGCAAATCCTTTTCAACTTATGTTCTTTTAAATACACTACAAAGATGAGATATTTTATGTTCAAACGAATAAAATTTATTGAGTTTTTACAAATGTTCACACATGAATTTGATGCCTGCAAATTGTTCCAAAAAGGGTCAACAAAAGACTGTGAACGTTAAGGAATGCTCAAAAATACCTGTTTGGAGCATAGTAGGGTTGGGCAGTATTGATCATTTTCATACCTTTTAGAAAATACCATGGTATACAGTATTACCGGGAAGGTCTGGCATTTTGTGTAATTAATAATTAACAGAGAAACAGCTGCTCAAGCTGGGGGAAAGGCAGCTATTTTGATTTATTTGTACATTAGCTGTGTTATTTAAAAGACTACTTGCAGTTTACTTTGTATTTAATTTCATTTTTATAAACAAACGTATTCATTTTATGGGTCATATTAATTTGCTATAGGAACTTATGTTCAGGTAGAGAGACTATAGCAGGGTGACATCCTCAGGAGTGAGCAGGTGAGATGAGATGTGCACTGGAGCTGGAACAGGAGGTGCGCTCACAGAAAAAATTTAATAAAAAAAATTAAAGAACATGCTAAAGCCAAGGAACCGGAAGAAATAATGACTGCTGTTAATGCCGTGTCTCCTGTGGGTCACGTATAGTCACAGAAATAAAAATCTAAATCATATTCATCTCTAGTCCTGCTCTTGTTTTCCTTTGGTCAAATATTTTAAATTTGAGTTATTTGGAAGTAATGGGGAAACAAAATTTTTATTTATGTAGCCTACCTATGTGGGCCGCGGTCTAGGTAGGCTGCAGCCCCTGAATTGAGACACAACCACTATGTCTCTTGCATGGCCTGGAAACTAGGGGTGTAAGAAAATATCGATACACTGAAATATCGCGATATTTCATTTCCCCATACTGTATCGATATTCTAAAGCCCTGTATCGATTTTTTTATTAAGGTTTAAAATGTCAACTTTCCTGCCAGACGTTCATTTTTATGTTGAAGTTCAGCCTCTGACCACTAGCTGGCAACAGTGAGACAGCCATATGGCTCCTCTACCTCTTGAGCGCCAGAGAGTAAGAGCATTAGCATTGTAAGTAAACATTAGCTTCATGCTCCAATAGCTGAATCTGAGCGGAAAAGACCGACACCCTCTGAAACAGTTACTTATTTGTCAGAATGACTGTATTTTAAGACAAATTAAGTGTCTCTTGTGCTTTTTTTTTTTCCAACTGTAGTCAGCTTTCACGTTACGCATATAGCGCATGCGTCTATCACCTCGAGCAAGCTCGGCACTCCTCCCGTGACATAAAACTCTGTCTGTTGCTCTCAATGTCCGGCTGATGATCGCATCAAAGTCCATATACTTTATCCTGCTGTGTTCGCTTCAAAAACGGTTTAACTTGTTTAGCTTCTCAATTTCTCAACTGGTTTTCTTCCGGACCTGCCCTGCTGTTTGACCCACAGTTATGTAA
>NW_013952420.1:1498043-1500752 GCF_001266775.1 Austrofundulus limnaeus
TATCGTGACCCCTCTGTCATGATATGTATCGTATCGCCAAATTCTTGCCAATACACAGCCCTACTGGAAACACCTTAAAATCCTCTCAGAAGAGCTGGAAGAGGTAGCTGTGAGAGAGATGTCTGAGCCTCCCTGCTAAAACTGCTCCACCCGTGACCTGACTTTAGAAAATGCTGAAGATAATTGGATGGATAGATGGATGCTTTTGGTTTGTGGGAGGAAACCAGAGTACACAGATATATGCAAACACAGATTATATATATTTTTTCTGTTCTCTTTGGGTTCCACTTTGTCAGATAAAGAATTTACCAATATTCCCATATAAATCACCTAACAAGTTAGTTACAGCCCTAGTTTGGATCAAAGCAACTAACGATTATTTTTAATAATCAATTAATCAGTCAATTATTTTTTCAGTGATTTGGAAAATTAATTAATTTCAACTTTTTTTATTCCACAATAAAATATTTGGACTGACACAGCAAATCACACAAAAAACAAGTTGCTGTTTGGGTAGTCTGTTACTATAATAATAAATAGTAATACATAATACATTTTCATCAAATAGCTTCAGTAAAATAATAAACACAAAAATATCTACAAATATGTTTTGTTTTTGTTTAGTTTTGTGAAATGGCGAGCAGGTGGTAAATGTTTTGTGAGAGCCTAGTGATCGAGTCTCTGCTCCTGCGCCTCAAATGAGCCAAGCTTGGAAAACTAGAGGAAAAGACCTCCTTATGTGCCCACCACCTATGGGGTAAAGAGTCTAGATCCGGTGCAAATCAGGCCAGGTGGCAGGCAAGGCCGGGGCCATAGGTATGCTGATCCTTGGCATCACAAACAGATTTTTGGGACGTGACTGTAAATACAGCTTAAATGATTTTTCAAATCAACAATTACTTGGTTCACCTCAGAAAATTGTAGTTTACTGAGAGAAAATAATTTCAAAATGGCTAAGATAAAATGTGTCCACAAGTTTGCTATCAGTAATTAGCAAATACTTTGGTTTTTCCAGTAAGTTGGGGTTTGGCACTGATCAGGTATCAAACCAGTGAAGAATTTTCTTAGTTTGACAGATTCAGTTTAGAACTAACCCTCTTCTTATGACTGGGTTTTTATCCCATGATGTCAAATTAAATACAGCCTTTTTTGTATGGAAAAATAAAGAATAAGCAGTTAAATGCTCCAGTTATCTTGTACTTTTCTACATTTTAATTTGTATTAGACTATCATTAATGTTTGAAAAGGTCTCATTAAGACTTAGTGACAATAAGTATGAAGATTAAAAGTTTTAAAAAGTCTATTGCAATTAAATATAAACATTTTTATTCGCTGATTTTGCAGTACTACTTCACCAAAAACAAGACTGTGTGACTTATCAGTAGACACTTAACATATTTTCTTTATCTTTTATTTTGAAGAGCATTGCCAAAATATTTGCCTTATGCCACAGATTTCTGCTAGTTCACGCAATTCTGTGTGTCTTCTGGGAAAACGGCAATGTTTTTCTCTTTATCCATCATCATTTGCGGAGCCACCACCCTATAATCTTTCTCCTTCTGCTGCTGAGGCAGTGGGGCTTCCCTCTCCTCCGTGGTCTTGTAATTGTGCAGCAATAATCCTTTCCCTCTTGAGAGTGAAAAGACTGTGTTTACACTTCAGTTTTGGCGGTTCGACTTGGCAAGACTAATTTACAATCTCAACAGCAGAATGAAGCTGCTCTTCTGATTACTTCTCACTGGTTTCTCAGATCATTTGAAGTTGCTTGTTATCATCAAGTTGGATCAACCTTTCTCTTTCCTATCTGTATAGTGGCATTTAAATGGAAGTCCCAGATTTTTAGATAATGGTAGTGATATTTAACAAGGAAAATTTTAGAGAGATCATAACTGTTTTCCAGAATTATCTTACGTGTGAGTCCTTGGAATGTAAAATCTCCAGATTTTTTAAGATGTAATGGAATGAAATTGTGTGAACAGTTTATTTTAAATGAAGTAGGCGCTACATAATAGTCTGTATTTGGTTTGGAACTTAAACTTCTGTTAGGTTAGAGGCTGTTTTGTTGTTGAAGTATGTTTTTTCTTCTTTTTGAAGTTTTGTATGGGCTAGGGTTGGGCAAAATTGTATTGTGTGCAATAAATCATCAGAAAAACTGTCAACAGTTAAAATTGGACAATTTACGATTACTGCAATAATACCATGTGACTAGGGTTGGGCGATGTTGGCAAAAAAATTAATCACGATTAATTGTGGTATTTAGTCGATAACGATTAATTTGACGATTAATCCCCTGGAGTCCCTGGACACCCTTATGTCCTGGTCACATGATTAATTTAGTTGGAAAGATTTGCTCTTCATAAAAACCTGTTCCAAACGGTCAAAATTACAGACAGGCTATACATCGAATTTTAAATTGTGTTGCTAGATAAATAAATTACAGAATTTATTTATTTTTTTATGTTCATTAAATTTAAAGCGGAGAGGAGCACCGAGTGGACTGACCGGGGAAATATCTAGTTAATCTGCCTGGTGACATTAATCATATTAATCGTCAAGTAGGCCTGTCGCGATAGTCAATAAATCAATTAATCGCACGATAACTTTTTTTTAGGTCGGTTAAAAAAAAGACGGCGATAAGTTTCATTTTCCTGCTTGTTTTTTTCCGTCCTCTCTCTCCCTCTCTGTGCTCTATGAAGCGCCGCTTCATAG
>NW_013952420.1:1501557-1514938 GCF_001266775.1 Austrofundulus limnaeus
TAATTATTAGTTGTAAAACGGTCACCAGGCAATATTATCGTTTATCGCAATAAATTTTGAGACAATTAATCGCCCAGCAAAATTTGTTATCGTGACAGGCCTATCGTCAAGTGCCAAAAAATAATCGATTAATGTTTTTCTGACGATTAATTGCACACGATACGATTATGCCCAACCCTACATGTGACGATGATGTATTTTTGTGTGCGATGCACTCTTCTAATCAAATGTGCATATAAGCCCAATGATGGAAGGTGGTGCAGAGCAGCTAATGCAAAACCTATATCTAGCACAGCAGATTGTCCTCCAGCAAATAGTGGAAACAAACCTAGTCAGCTGAGAATCCACAATGCATTCAGTCAATCTTTCCCTTACGAGCGTTAAAGTCAGAGCTGGGAAGTGTTAAGGCCAGGTGGCCATAGTTGTTTAAATGAAGAAGTTAATTTGATTAGGAAGTAGTGCAACTGTCGTCTATTTATTGCCAAAGTTAATTCGGGTTAGTTATCGCTGTTATTCCACATTTAATCATGATTCAATTTGTTTGCCAATATTGCCGAACCCTAGCTTCGGTACAGATTCACAAAAATATGAAAAGCCACACTAGGAGGGAGGTATTTAATGCAAAATATAACACATTTTTATTCCAGTGCCCTCTTATCTTTCCCAGCAACTACTGCAATATCCATATTCTGATTATTTCAAAGTAAAAAGTCATTCTTCAGACCTATTCACACATGCACAAACCAGCACACACTGCTTTGCATTTTGGCTGCTGCATTACTCCTCAAATGTCCAAAATCACAGCTACACAAAGGGCTTCAAAGCAGACTCAATCCAGGCATATCCTAGCCTCAGCAGCCAGGGTTTTGCTAAATCCCTGCCCCAGCGTGATGGATTTTGGATCAGATCAGATGCAGCCTGGAAGTCCATTTGATGGTTCATTGATAGCACACTTGGTTGATAATATTCTGTGTTCTGAACTAAGATTAGCTTAACGAAGACCCCCCTCTCTTGTATTGCTTTTGTCACAGTTGCTTTACATTTTAGAGGTGTAGTTGCTGTCTTCTCATGGATTTTTTGGTTCAAAATCCGTTAGATCCTTAAGATTTTAAGAAGAAAAAAGACAGATTTTATTAGAAGCCATCAACACACTATGTTCACATATGCTTGCATTTAGTCTTTCATTGAATTTAATAATTTTTGTTTCATGTCTTTGATGATGGAACTTCCAAATGCTGTCATTAAGTTTTTGTTATTTTTTTATTCCTGGCGTATAACTAACATTTCACCATTCTCCCTTTTCCCTAACGTCTCATCCTTTTATTTTGTAATTTGTCATAATTTTATCACTGTTTTTCCACGGTGCCTCTTTGTTATTCCATGTCTATTTTCTCTGTTTATCTGCACTTTTTCATTCCTTTTATTATTTCTTGCATCCATCCACCCTGCTCACCCTAAGAAACTGAGACATTCCCAACCAGGACGTATTTATCTTTTAGACTACCTTTTGAACTGGCACAACATACACAGCTTTGCCTCCTTTCTTCACACGTGAACATCAGATATATTTTAAAGAATCTGGGAACAGTTTGGTCAGGACCTTTTTCTACATATGCTCATATTAACATTTTCCAGATAAAAATCAGAGCACCATGTTTAATGTGTGCTACAGAAATGAGTTTTCTTCCCATGTTCAGACTAGCAAAATGAGGCCTCTATGCTATGAATACTGCATGTATGTGAACATGTTATCGCTACCAGCTTGTGAAAACAACATACACAAAAACAGACCAGAGAAGGAAGCAGCTACTCCTACAACCACACAGACACAATCACTTGGCAGCAAATTATCTGAGAGATCTACTGTGTAGGCACATTGTCTAAACATGGATCTGATGTTTTAGGTGTTAAGCTCAAATGTGTGTTCTCATAGTGTCAGCTATAGTCATTTAGTTAGTTTTTCATTTTGCATTTTGTTACGTTGTCACTAAATAGCATGATGGTGTGATTATTAGTTAGCATAAGCTTTGTTTAAATTACGTGTGCACACTCTATCTTTCTGTCTTTTAATTGTTTTGACTCTCCACCCAGGACCTCACTAGGCTCCCACCATAATTACACTACCATGCCTTAGTTTTGTGCATGCTCAAAATCGTCGTTGGACTATAAGACTTTGGCATGAGTCATAAGTAGTCTTTTGCTTTTTTCATAAAGACCTCACCAAAACCCTGCAAAGGCCATACACATTCTGACTAATATTTTTACACTGTAGCAGGGTTATTATTCTGTGTCTAATGTCCTTTTGACCATCGGATCCAGTGAAATTTGCTGATCTTTTATTCATTTCGTCATCTTTAACAAATTGCTTGGTTTGTTACTGTTTGTTGAGCTTTCATGCAGTAAGTCAAAGACTTTGACTAAAGACGGTATTTACACAGGTGAACTTTTTTTTCTATCCTCAATAGAGAAAGCTTAAGATAAATGGAAAGTGGGAAGGGATATAAAAAGATGAGTGATAATAGACTCAGAATATTAATCAGGTGAATTAACCTGAGGTTGTGTAATGTGACTAAGCTTTAGACCCTCCTATGTGTGTCTGTAAATGTTTTATAAAGCTCTCTTTGAACTCATTAACCACAGAGAGGGGGGATTGTGCCCAAGGTACCTTAAGGAAATGAATAAAGGCTTTGTTTTTGAAAAAGCCATTATAGCACTGTTTCTTTTCTTCATGACTCATGGTAAAGCACATAATGCTTGTTAGACCCCATTAAACAGCAAAGTCCGTTCCTGTGCCATTCAAGAAGCATCATCTGTTCTTTTGAAGTAAAGCACAGTATAAACCTCAGTCACTTTTCAGCTCATAAAAACTTAGATTAATGCTTTCATTTAATTTTGCATTTGCCGTATTTGTCATTGGTCTGAACTGTCAGCTGCTTTTGTTTGTGCTTCCTGCTTTTCAGGCTTAAAAATGAATGGAGAAGTTTTCTCAGTGGACTGTAACAACTTTATTTATGGTCAATAACTTGAGCCAGGTTTTACAGTTTCTATTCCCGTTAAAACCTCTTTATTCCACACATTTCCTGCCACACACTTCTTTTTGTTCCCTAAAAAAAATCTTGAAGCTAGACCTAATTAGCCAGACCTAATCATTCAAAAAAGTATCTTATAAATCATAGCTGCAGGTGAAACAGGCAAGATTAACTACACTATCTACACTAATATGGTGTAACAGTGAATTTAATCTCATTCTTGAAAATCTTAGCCATTAATCTGTAATATCCCACCCAGAGGCCCTTGACTATTTTAAGCTCATAACGTGATGCAAGTTAGTGTCGAGCTCTTTAGTTATTTCTGACCACTCAATAGCTGAATCCTTTTGAATGACAGTGGAACTTGAATCCTGACAACAAACTTGCTGTCGGTGGAATAAGATAAATAAAACCATGGTTAATGTATTACGTTTCCACTTTTCAGGTATCACTTCCTACAGATGTTGCTCTCCTTATTCAAAAGACCCATCTACTTCACATCAAAAAGCTTAACGACTTAATTTTGGAAAATTTGGAAATACTTAATTATCAGTTTCAGGTCATAAATATATAGAGAAAATGTGCTTTTATAACTGCCTGTGTGAGCAAAGTCTTGGTGTGTTTTATTGCATATGGTCTGAATGTTTACATTCCAACAAAGCAGGTCTAGGAATATCTCGAATTGTTAAAGTTGCATCGTTGTGTGCTGAGATAAAAATGAAGCTTTTTTGTGTGTGGTTGTTTTGTACATTCTTACAGCCTCTTGCTCTTGGTCCCAGAGCTTGGAGGCTGTGTTCCATCCTCAGCTTCTATTTTTCCTTCTCTTTTTTTTTTCTGTTCATCAAATGACAGTTTTACTCAGGGGCATTCAGACTGAAATTCCTTTGGCTTAAACTCATTGTCTTGACAACAGCCTATCAGTGCACCTCAACTGTGACAGTAATGACTGAGCAAAAAATTAGATATAATGTTACAATGTGATTAGAATGGGGAGAGTAGCTTTACTTTTTGGGGAATTATGCTTTGTTTAAGTTTTATGAGAGTATTCACTGCACAGAAGAAACCCATACTTGATGTTTACATTCAGTTCAAACACGTGTTAAGGAACAACAGTAAAAATATGTTAATGTATAATATGGAAAAAGACTAATCTGACTACTGTGATACAAATCCTAAAAAAGCTCAATCACATTTCTGTTGCAAGCAGATAGGTTCTCATAAACGTTTCAAAGATTAAAGTGGCATATTTGTAGCTGAAAATTTATTTTCTGCTATTTTGGGGAATTATAATATACTGGCACTTTAGCATAATCCATTTTGTGTTTGTGTGACTGCATTAAATTGGAAGTGCATGAAAAACTAGGGATGCACGATAACTTATTTTAAGAACCGATAACCGATAACTTTCTCCTTCCAATGGCCGATAACCGATAATAACCATTAACCAATAGCATGCCAGGAGATAAGACTAGTCAAAAACAAGTAAGATCATAACATATATAAACAAGACAAAAAAACAAATGACTCTGTAAATTACACTATTTGAAATAAACTCTTACCAAACAAACATTTCTTAAAATATATCAAACAAATCCATTTCTCAAATGGCCATTTTTTTAAAAATAAGGCACATTAATTATAAAAAAGACCTTTAACACTGATCTCAGATTTAAACAAAAGAGAAAAAAAGTAATTCCACAAGTTCAAAACAGATAATGCACTAACACAAGATAAAATTTTCGGTCTTTAGCGAGGGTGAACGGCTGGTTGTCATCATTTCCATCCTTAAAGTGCTTGAGATTTGTGTCCTCTCTGGCAATTTTATTGGATTTGTCCAAAGCCTCAGCAATGATTTAAGTCCCGACGAGTTCTTGAACACTAGCTTGTTGTTGTTAGCATTTTAGCGGACGAACTTTATGCTGCATTCAGGAGGTAACGGACATTACATTTTATCAAATTGGGAGTAGTTGTTCCGATTGTTTATAATTATAAAGTTTGTGTGTAACATACATGGTTAATTGGTAAAATAAGATTAATAATTCTTAAAATGACTGTTTGTTTTTCAACACGGAGTATTCTAATTATTTTTCTAGTGAGAAAGTTGGTTTTTCCGACGCAACTTGAACATTGCTCGGGTCGTGTCGAACGGGAAGCAGCTTGATCAAAACAGATAAAAATAAACACACATTCTCATCACCGCACTGGCAAACATGAACATATATTATCGGTTCTGTTTGTTATGATATCGGGCCGATAACTTTCGGGCATCCTTGTGAAAAACTCTGAGCTTTCCTTTTATTTGCGTTCTGAAGGAAGATGTTGAAGAGTCACAGACTTGTATAGACGGACTTGATTTATAAAGTTTGCTTGTAAGAGATAAATGTGCCTCCCAAATGTTTGAACCTATGCGTTACTGTTCCTCCATAATATATTATAGGCTGCTCAGTGGATGCTGAAAACCTATAAATAGTCAGTATGGATTAGGGTTGGGCAATATTGGCAAAAAAAAATAATCACCATTAATTGTGGTATTTAGTCGATAACGATTAATTTGAGGATTAATCCCCTGGAGTCCCTGGACACCCTTATGTCCTGGTCACGTGACCAATTTAGTGGGTAAGATTTGCTCTTCGTAAAAATCTGTTCCAAATTGTGCCAGAATTACAGACTTCAGGCTATACATCAAACTTAAAATTGTGTTGATACATAAATAAATACAGAACTTTAATTTCAATGTTCGTCATATTTGAAGTGGAGAGGAGCAGCGAGCGGACTGACCCCAGTAATCCCCAGCCAGTCTACCTAGTGACATTAATCGTATTAATCATCAAGTGCCAAAAAATAATCGATTAATGTTTTTCTGACGATTAATCACACACGATACGATTATGCCCAACCCTAGTATGGATCTATCTGCTTGCACCTAGACCGCACATTGGAGTTCTCATTAACCTAATTTCACTTCCAAATCCTGCTTTTGTACACAACCAGGCATCCAGGCTTTTGAATGCCTTCATGGCTTTGCAATGTAAATTTTCCCAGCATACATATAAGTCAGCTAAGACAATTCTGGACTAATCGTAAATATCTACTGTTCAATGATTCTTAACTACGTCATAAGGATTTTGTCAAGATGAAAAGCCTTTAATTTAATATTCAGCTGGTGTGCCAATTGATCATTAACCTCTTGTGAACGTGTTTACTCAGGTAGAACGTCAAGTGGGAGCAGGGATCTCATCATGCTTTCAACTGAGATCAGTTTAAAGGACTTTTGTTTTGACTTCACTTTTTAGGTCGTCAGGCTACATCCTCCTCTGTAGCATCCGTGAAGTAAGGCAGTACTACCCCCCCCCCCCCACCCACCATTTAAGCTTTCCTTTTCTATCAGTTGTTCTCTTGTAAATGTGTGTGGTCTTTTGCAAAGATTAACAAAGACAAACACTGTTCCTCCGAGTCTCCTGCAGCACTTGACAAAGTGAGCCACACATTTCCTTTTTCACACCATCTGTTCTTGTTGCTAGGAGACTGGTTGATCTTTTTTTTTCTTGACCCTACTCTGTTTTTGTTATTTTCTCTTTTTGAATCTCACTGCGCTGCCCCCCCCCCCCCCCATTACATTGATAGCATGGGTATTTGATTATATCGACGAATGAACAGGCTTATGTGCAGATGGCAGAGCAGCATTAAAAGTAAGGATTTGCTGATGTGCTGCCAAGTGTGTCCCGTTCTTTATTTTTTACCGTGAGGGGGCTAGAAAGTTGAGACGTGCTCAGGAGTACCCTGTTTAGTTATTGATCCAAGCTGCAGTGTTTAAGCTACATTTAAATAACCCAACTTCTGTTTGGACCATGTTTGTGTCGTCATAATATTTTGGTCTTTTTTAAATTTATTGCTTGTACTTTTTTATTTCAAAAAGCAAATATCCTCAAGATTTTTCTACAATAATTGTTGACATATCAGACAATTTATTTTAGACATTATTCAATTTATCTGTCATTTAGTGCAGCTGGTCAGCACTCTATCTGCATCCTTTTGCTAATAGAAATCAGAATCTCTTAAGCTTTCTCCCCCGTTGTGAAACAGAAAGCTATAGTTCATTTTTACTTTTCTCTACATGATTTTGTTACTCACAGACCTCACGCGCACAGTGGTCATATAAAAGTTTTGCATTGTAGCCAGCAGTCAGTAGATGGTCAGAAAATGTCAACAGCGTGGTTTCTCTCAGCAGTTGTCTGAGGTCAAATCCTCAGTGGATGTGGCAAAGTTCACCACATGCATTCTCACAGACAGAAGCTTTATTGACCTTGTAGGCCTTGTTGTTTTCCAGTTTGCTTTGAATGTTTGCAATATTTCAAAGCGTAATCCTCATGGCAATCAGTGTAATGAAAACAGAATTAAATACAATTGTGCTCTAAACATCAAGTTAGTATGGATATTGTTTTTGTTATTTGGAGAAATTTGACAACCCGTGTCATTGTTGAGGCTGTAAAAATAACCCTCATTAAAATCCTATTAATTTGACAAGTTTGAGTTATTACAGCATTTCAGTTTAAGTGGAAGTTGCACAAAAATGGTTTAGGATCATTTGACTTTGTGATTATTTCCTGATGATAGCCTGGTAATATGAGACTGCTGTGCTCACTAGTAACCATCTGGAAGCTAGAGTGTTTGAAAATATGCGACAAAGCAGGATTTGTCTCGTACGCCAAGTTAATTGCAGACATCTGACGTTACTGGGAGAGGCGTGACAGACGTTTCCTGGTTCTCCTGGCTTTCTTTTCTTTTGGTTTCTATTAAAATGTTTCAATAGGATCACCTGCATGTGTGTGACACCTAAAATGTAGAACAAGGAGGGGAAAAAGAGGGGAAAAATAGAAAGCGCAGGATAAGTTGAAGATAATTGTTGAACATATGTCCTGAATTTCCCCACTGATGTGCAGTAGCTGACTGTGGGAGCGCTCCTTCCCACAGGCAGCCATCTGGAAGAGGAAAGAAGAATGGAGGTATGCAGGGGGAGGAACATCTGGTCCTCGCTTGGTTTACACTGACAAGAAATATGATTGATGTGAATTTTACAGCCATCTATCCATCTACATTGATTTAAATACGTTTTATAAGTGTGCAAACTGCTTGTTATGCTGCTCTGTTTTGAATATCGTCTAATGATGGCCTATTATATCTGTGATGGGGTCTGAATGATGAATGGGGTCACTCATTAATCTGTACACATACCAAACAGTACATGTGACACTTCTGTGTACATTATAGTAATACTACTTATTGTTTTATTAATATTAGCATCAAGGGCAGGTGTTTCCTTTATACTTTTTTGGCTAATAATCTGGTTTGTTACTGCTAATTGTGAATTATCCAGATAGATAAACAATGCTGTTGGATTAACCTCATTTTGTCTGTCGAATTATATAAGCTTAGCACAAAAAGTAAGGAAATTAGTGATTTGTAAATTATTTTTTGTTATAACAAAACTTTTTGGCAAAAAAAATTATAGTTGGAAAGCCTGTTAATTTCCCTTTTAAAAAAACTCAGACTAGTTGTAACAGACATTATTTGACTGTAAAACAAACCATGGAAAATACTGTAGCTGTTTAGTTTTTATAAGTTTTAAAATACAAATTGTCACATGGAAAATATACAAAACATATATTGTCACACGTAAATAATGTGCTGCAAAGCATACTGGGTAATTCGTGCATTGCTATTGCCAAACATCTTATTTTGTTGTTGCTATTGATACTTGTTTACTGAAACATATTCAAGTTATAGTTATATAATGGACATCAAGTTCAGACATTCAGCTTTCAGTTGATGTTATCCACTTTAAACATGGATGAAGGGTTTAGGAATTAAGCTCCTTAACATGTGCCACCCTGCTTTTTAAAGGGACCAAAAGTAATTTGACAATTGACTCAAAGGATATTTGAGGTGTGTGTGCAATTCCTTCGTTAAGTCATTCTCAATTAAGCAGATTGATTTGAGGTGTTCTTGTTCTAAATATAGAGTGAAAACATAAAACCTGACAAACTCAGGGCTTAAAGTAAGAAAAATAAAAAGTCCTGAGCCTGAGACTTTTTATAGTGGTGATAGGAATGAAACCATAACATATTTCTCTTGCCAATATGAGAATCTGTGCCAAAATCCACGATTACACTAAATGAATGGGGCAGTGGGGTATGTGCTTCCCTACATCAGTGCCTGAGGCAAACCAGTTGCATGGCAAAGGCAGGTAATAGTATATATTTCTTCTAATAGAGTCCTTACAGGTCTCCATAGCTTATTGATTTATTTAGGGGTTAACTCCTTTTTTCAACTCAACATAAAGTTGCTGTGTCATCACCAACATTCTTTCTGTAAGACATCTGTAATCCCACAGCCAGGAGGTAGCACGGATCATATATCATCACCTCTCCTTATTTTACTAAAATCCCGTGTAAAATTGAAAATAGCAGATTGTCACATTAAAGTATAACTAATCCCCACATAACCCTGCCCTCAGGCAAACTTGCAACATTTCCAACAAAGTGGGCGGCGTCAAGAGACACTGAGGGGTACAGAGGTGTGGTCAGGACAAGGGAACATGATTCAGAAATCTTTCTGAATCGATATTGGATTGCAAAATAATTAACTGTAATGCATTGCTGAATTGATTATTTTACCCACCCCTAGTTCCAAAACATTTATTGCAATTTTCTTTGCATAGTGAACTAGAATGCTAAACTAATTTTGGCAACATGAAGAGATGCACACCGCTGTGAGTGGTGCACATTTGTTAAATGATAGTTTTTGTTCAACCTTTGCATTGTATGCAGAGTTTTTTTTTTTTTTTTTTGTCATTTCATCCTCTTCACCCATACAATGTTAGCCTTTGAAACATTACAATTATATACAGTGTGTATATCTGTTTCTGCTTTGTGCCTCTTGCTGTGTCGAGGTGTTTCGGCTGTTTAAAGTTTTTAGTCGTGTTGATAAGCCATTTTCCCTGCAAACGTTGGACCACACTGAGAGCAGTACATGTAAGGCGTTCCTTTCCTTACATTATCTCAGCTACGTAAACATAAACTGTGTGAGCCTTTCTCTCTTTGCCTTTCTCCAACACACAGCTCATCTGCTCATTCTTTATCTGAAAGCTGGGAAAATGTAGGATTTCCTGCTTTATTCTCCCTTTTAAAAGCAAATCTCCAGCAATTATTTAGTCATTTTTATTGCCAAATGGCCAAGGCAACAACAGTAGATGTCAACTTTGAGAAGCTTTTATCTCTACACTACAGTTTATTGTGATGACTAAGACTCCATTTATAACAAATCCAGCTGCTCTTCGTCATGAAGTGTAAACTGCCTCCAAAAGCAGTCGCAGTCTTGATCTCTGAACATTTGTGGTAGTGACCTTGCAAAAATGTTTTTTTTTGTTCTGTCAAGTAATTCATTTATAGATGAAGTATTCTACTGTAATTGTTTTTTAAACTGGGTGGCTGAAGGTTTTTTGGGGGTTTATTGAGTTTTTCTTCAATCTATAAGATAAACTCTGTTTTTTTTTTTTTTGCTATGTTTCAGAGAATGTCTACAGTATAGCAAAGGAGAAGTGAGTGAAACAGCTCTTGGAGAACATATTTCTCTTCATTCAAATACATTTGTTTTGCAAATATGTCCATAGCTTCTGCTTCATAGCACAGACTTGTGTGCTTCTACATAAAGAGCACACATTCAAAACGAAAGCTTCAAATTTTCCAGCCTCTCTCCATGAAGCCCAACCTAAGTCAAACCATGGCGAGAATAAAAAAAAAAAAAGCACGCTTCTTCTCTCCTCTGCGTACATACTTTATAGTGTTATCAGTGAAGGAATTTCAAGCAGCTTCTTAATAAGTGCAAGTGCTGACTGAAGGTTGGATTGGATGGAAGAGAAATGAGTGAGGTTTTAGATGTCCAGTTGAGAAGATGAATCTGCTTTAAGACGGTTGGGGAAAAGCGGGAAGAGAAAAGTCAACATCAAACGCTGAGTTTTTCCTGAAAGCACGGCTGCTTTCCAGGAATCCCTGTGGTACCCAGAGGGGACTTTTCTGTAACTCGTTGTGCTCTGGGAAACTAAAGTTGATGCTTTTCAGGACTTAAAAGAAAAGGTCAGATTTTTAGAAGTGGGATTCTGTGAATAGTGGTAAATAATTAATATCTTACCTAGGGCTGTGTATCATGGCCTATTCTCTAAACTGATTCGATTTCGATTCATTAAGTTCAGAATCGATTAATCACGATTCGATTCAATTCGATTCAGTGAAAATGTTTATTGATATTGTATTTTGCAACATAGTTACAAAGTACAATATCACCATTTTTTTCTCTAACATAAACAACAGGTTTTAAGGACAAACTTTTAAATTAAACTGTTTAATCTTGAAAGAAAACTGTGACAAATTTAAAAGGTTTTAAAATAAATAGGAGATGCAGGTAACAGTTTTGTTGGATGCATTCATTTTAAAGTAATCAATAATTATTTTTGATAAATAAGAAGTGATGTGAATAAGGTTGCAGAAGAAGAGGTGGGCTAATATAAATATACTTCTGCCCACTCCTTTTGAGTGTATGAAAAGTTGTGAATTTGTGTTCAGAACTGTAATTTCATTGTGCCCTGTACAATGACAATAAAGGTTTATCTTATCTTATCTTATAACAGTATATCTGTAATGTTTCTGTTACTTTCTTTTGTTATGTTCAATAAAAATTATTAAAACTTAATACGTATAACTTATTAAAACAACTACAAAATGTCATCACTGGATTTCATTAAGACGTTTCTTAAAGTTTAAAAATAATAATATTGGTAACAAAACTAAACGATTTTGTTAGAATGTCGTCTTTAACACGTTTAAACATGCCGATGGTGAACAGTTCAGTCAGATTTTTACATGCTGTAGTTTGGTTCAGGCGCCTGAATGAGCCACTCGTCAAACCCCGCTTCGTTTTCGCTACTGGGTAGGAGCGCAAATCTTTGCAAACAAAAGTCACCATGGTCTCTGTTATCTTTAAGTTCTGTGGGGAGTTGGCTGGTAAAGTTAGAGGTTCCTTGGATTTTTTTGTTTTGATCCAGACAACTCGTTATCTAAAGCTAATTGTAGCACTGAACGTCAACCGGATGTAAATAATACGGCAAGCCAGGAGTGAAAAAATACACACACCTCGGACGCGCGCACAAGATGGCATGGAGAAGAATCGATCTCGTGTCCTGTGAATCGATTTTCCCAAATTTAAATGAAATCGATCCAAGATCGATTAAATCATTTTTTTTACCCAGCCCTAATCTTACCTGTTGTAGATAGCTTTTCAGACGACCTCAGTTTGCAGAAATAGTTTATTTCTGACCAGATTTGCAAGCTAATGACTAGTCCGAGTGTTAGCTTGCTGACTAACTTTTAGCTGTGGGCTTATCACTTTGATTAGAATTAAATTTTTATTTCTCAAAAATGAGTTCATTCAAAGAGCCCTCTGCAACAGGTAAGACATAAACTGATAGAAGTAGGGATGTATCGATACCAGGTTTTCTCAAACCATGTGAGTACTTCAGTTTAGATACTCACTGAATGTCGATACAGAGTACTTGCTGGGATAGAACCTAAACATTACACAATGACTTTAAAAACACATTTTTTTTTATTTAGAACAAGGTGGCTCTCCTTCCTTTCTGACCGGGTCTGTTCAACTTGTATAAATTTCTTGAACACAGAACTGACAAACCTTTCACTTGAAATATAAATTGTAACAAATCCAGTGAATATGGATACCAGCATCACAGTATTGATGTTGTTTCCAAGTACTGGGGCATTTTGTACTAGTACTTGTAAAAAATACTGGTGTCTGGCTCTGACTACTATGTAAAACTTTTCCACAGAACTTCATTTGTTAATTTGGTTTTTTACATTTTTTTTTTGTAAACTGTATTCATCTCAAACCATTGTACAGAACAACTTTTATTACATGTGAAATGTGCTGTGTTTTTGTCTTTGACCTACTGTTGTGTTTTTTTCTTAATTTTTTACAGGTACGACTACAGAGAAATGCTGTACAACTCCACATTCTGTTTGGTACCTCGGGGTCGAAGGCTGGGCTCCTTTCGCTTCCTAGAGGCTTTGCAGGTCAGTGATGTAAACACAGAGGGTGCTAATTCCTGCATGGCAGAACTCTTTCTCACAGGAGTCCACAGAAAGTAGTGCCTTATTAATATTATTTTGCAGCATGCAGTATTTTTGTTTGACAAATATTCTTAAGACATGAGTTTGTGACTCGTGGCTAAAACACACACTCATGCCAGTGTTTCCCCTAGGAAATTGGTCTGGGTGGGGTGGGGG
>NW_013952420.1:1516766-1524703 GCF_001266775.1 Austrofundulus limnaeus
TCTCTCTCTCTCTCTCTCTCTCTCTCTCTCTCTCTCTCTCTCTCTCTCTCTCTCTCTCTCTCTCTTTCTTTTTATTTATGTTTCAAAACATAATCCTTCTTTTAAAAAAGCGCTCCTGAGAAAAACTGATAAATGCACTGATCTTTTGGTGTTTATTTATACCTTACACAGGAGCATTTCAGTATCACGGACGCTATGTTCTCCTGCTTAACTTGAACGCAGAATCTTAAAAAGTATTTTATCTCACTCCAAAAGGCTGCTTGTGTTGCCAAACCTGTTATAGAAATAAGCAACCTAATTCAACAAAACAAGCACCAAAACGGGTGACTGTGTTCTTAAAAACCAGGCTTAAAATGTGATTTAAAAAAAGTCTGTTAGCCTAGAAAAGTGTGATTATAGAAACAAGTAAGTCTCAAATTCATATAGTTTTGCTGCACATGTTATGTAGCCAGTGAACTAATAGAAAACAGTTTTTTTATCCTCGTCTGTGACAGAAATCTGATTTATGCCATGGGTAAATAAATTTCAGATAGAGCTTTAGCAAAACAAGATAATTATTAAGACCTTAAAAGATACGCATGTTGAGGAGATGCATCATCCTGACCTTTCAGAATAAAAGCAAAATGTTTTTTATTAAATTTTTTATTTTCTTCTAAGCTCCTTTTTTTGCAATTATCTTTTTATTTTACTTTTGTTGTTGCACCAAATGTGCTTCATAACATATGAGAATAGCAACACACCTAATATTTATCTTTTTATATAATATATGTTTGTTTAATATTTACCTAATATTTGTACATATTGTAGTACATTTTAGGTGAGGATCACAAAACTATGATGGCTGTGATATTTTAAATGTGTTGTTTAAAAGACCTGTGTAACTGGAGATGATTAGGATTTTTTATACAATTTTTTTGTAACTTTGTACCACTAATGTTTATAATGTGGAGTTTCAACTAATGAAGAGTTTCACACAAATGTAACACTCCCCTGCATTTTCAAGGCCACGGATTTTTGTAATAACTATTATACAAGTGTAAATGGAAAGCAAGTTGTGTTTCTGGTGCTTTTAATAAAATAGATAGTTCTTATAAAACAAGATTTAGCCATAAGACCTGAATGAATACTAAGTTTCTTAAAATACCAACTTGTTCTAGACTCTGTTTGCAGAACGTGGCCTGGTATAACCAACATTTAAAATGAAAATATTTATGCTATTTTGCTCTTGAAATATTTAAACTGCGTCTTCATTTATTTACTTCTTGTAAAAATGTCTTCAATCCTTCTCGAGTCTGCTGGTAAACATAGGTTTGCTTCTGAAAGAAATGGGGCATTACAATTTGAAACATGTTTTTGACCCAGTCCTTGGCTGTAAAAACCACTCAGATCTGCTGGTAAATGGTGTGTTTTACTGTCACACCTTTATCAGAGAGGAGTTACAGAACACAGATTTTAATTGGGTTTAGAGCTGCCACAAACGATTATTTTTATAGTCGATTAATCATCGATTATTTTCTCGATTAGTCGACTAATCAGATCATACGTTAATTGAATATAAAACATACAGCTTATCGCGCTAGAATGCAGCTGCTATTATATAACCATCATTAGATTTTAGTTATATGCTAACTAAAAATAATTGCTGTGGAAGGCAAGTTCTGCCTTGCAGATATTGCACGTTTCTCTTTCATTTTCTTAAAAAAATCCCACACTTTTGAGCTCCGTTGCTGGATAGCCATGATACCAGTGCCTGTCTGTATAATGTCTTGTGACGTCCACAGCCTACCCCAGTTACCACTACTTTGCATGTGTGTCAAGGACAGAAAGGCAGATGTGGCAGTGGAAGTTGTCAAAGCAGTTTGGAGAGACAAAGTAAAGAAAAAAAATCGATTAATCGATTATTAAATTAGTCATCGATTATTTTAATAATCAATTAGCCGTCGATTAATCAACTAATCGTGGCAGCCCTAATTGGGTTTACATAAGGAGGATACACGGTACACTTAAAAATGAGTCATTATGCTCTTATGTGACCTGAATTCTACATCTAAACATTTTTTTTTTTGAAGACAAAAAATTATTAAAGGCACTGTCACACTTTTACGTCTTAGACAACTTATGACAATATATAAAAATTTTGTCCAACATTGAAGATGGGATAAAAAAAATACTGGAAGTCTCTTTTGAATATATACATACTGTAATGCTACTGATTAGATCAAATACTCGTATATAAATATAAGAGTAATTTAGCCATAAACATTTCAAAAGTGGGAACAAGTTTTCTGAAATGTTAGTGTGACAGGGCCTCAGAAGGGGACAAAGCTTTGTTTCTCTCACGAGTTCATTTTATGTTCAAGTCTCAATTTAATCATCAGAAGAACAAATAAGGAAGCTGTTTGTCTTTTTTTAAATAGGAATGATTACATTTGACTTCAGAGTAGGAGAAAGACGGTGTCTGAATGTCGAATGGAACAAGAAAATAATTTCACAGGAGCAAGGCTTTGAGTGAGAAGAGACAGTTGACGTAACGTCGCACCTTAAGGAAAAGCTGTTCAGCTGCAGATAATCTGCCATTAAGACATTTGCTTGATTGAGTTTCTTTGGATCTTTGGTGTTCACACATGTAATCAAACCGCACCAGAGTTCGCTTCAACTGAACCGAGACCTACCTTTGTAGGGGGACCAGAATTCACTTTTTTGGTCCAAATCAGAGTTCCATTACGCATTCACACCTCCCCAAACAAACCAGACTTTCCAGGCCAGGGTTCCTGCAGATCCTTAAAAAGTCTTAAAAGGCCTTGAATTCATCAATCTAAATTCAAGGCCTTAATTTGCATTAAAATGTCTTAAATCAATCTTTCAGGGGTCTTAAAAATGTTAAAACACATTGTAAGGATAATTTTAATTAGTCTCAAATATTAAAATAATTGTTAGCATTTCTTTATTTTTTAAGATAATTTAATACCAAATGCTTCTAATGCTAGTTCTGTGTTAAAATAAACATTTGGGTAAAGTTTTCGCTAACTGGGTTTTATTCCATTTATGTTTATTGTGAAGTTTTTCTTAAATTTAATTTCAAGTGGCATTAAAGAGGTCTTAAAAAGTCTTAAATTTACCTCGCCTTAAGCTGTAGGAACCCTGCAGGCAAACAAACTAGAGTTCGCTTAAAGCTGTCTAAACAGGGCTAGTGTGAATGCACCCTTAGTTTATGTATGAGTTATTGAAAGAGACACAGTTTGACAGATGCATAATGCCCACTGCTTGCTGAAGTTTTATACAAAATTATTGCTTGGTTTATTTGTGCTCAGAGTATGTTGTACCATGTCAAATCTTAGCTTTTTATGTTTGCTAAGGGCAAAACGGTGCCCAATATGAATTGGGTTGGCTCAGAGTTAATTAGGTGCATATGTACAAACAATTATTATTATTTTCTGAAAGTTGTATTAAAATCTGTACATTAAAAAAATCCTATTAAAAAAAATCTGTACATTGGTTCATTTTAACAGTCTGACAAATCGATACAGATAAAATAAGATGATCACTCACTTTCATGATGGCAGGTGTTAATGAATCTATAGTCTTACAGGAAAGTAAGACAGGAACTGGTGAATTTAGGAGGGATGAAGACTTACAGGTTTTATGTATTTTTTGTGATCATAGAGACTTTTTAAACAAGTGCACAGGAATAAATGATGCATTTCAGAATGAACATCACTGAACACACTTTTTCACATCTGAGATGTAAAGTCCTGAATATTTCTTCTCACATGTGATGTTCTGAGGAAGGAGAGTGTTGGACACCATGGTTGTTGAATGGATTTCACTGTGAAAGTGGATAAGTGTTTAAAGCGTGGCAGCCTTTGAGCAGATTGCTCCCTTTGTTTACGACAGCACAGAGATTAAACGAGCACAGTCACACTTTGATGCACGAGTGTTTGCACCTGGACATGTATGTGTGTTTAGTGACCAATCAGTGAATGGTATCCCGCTGGGCAGATTATACCGCCTGTCACTGCGACAAGAAGCTGGATGTGTAATCCAGCCCATACTTTCAAACACGTAAATTCAAACAGCCAAAACCATAAACACGCACACATACAGAGATATAATGGAGTGTAATAATATGAAGCTCTTAGAAATGGAAATTTAATGGTCTAGTCTGTTTTTAGGTGTATGATATTCAAATGGGCCTATTTTCACTTGAGGCAGTGATTCTGCTTTCCTCTTTTATATTATATCTTCTTTTTATTGACTATAGAACTAAAAGTCATAACTCAAAGATGAGGCATGATTGTTTTAGATTTAGAATTGTTTTGTGAAATTATATATTGTCAATTCTAGATTATAACTAACTTCTTTGCAGAGCTCCTCATAAATATTTGCCCTTTTTGTGGCAACATGTACATACTGAAGTTTTGACTGTCACAGTTTCAGGTCCAGAAGCATCGAGTTGAATGAAACCATGTTTGTTACTGCTTTTATTCTTGCAGGCAGCTTGTGTGCCGGTGATGCTGAGCAACGGCTGGGAGCTTCCTTTCTCCGAAATCATCGACTGGAATACGGCAGCTGTGATTGGCGATGAAAGACTACTTTTACAGGTTCAAACAATGGAATAGTTTATTTCCATACTTTATTTGACACAAATGTTTATTAATAGTTTCAAACAAAGCTACTTTTTATTTTGAAGTGCATATTTTATATGTGTTTGATTCTATCTTTGGTAGAAACTCTGTACTTTTACCAATGTTCCTACTTTATGTTGGACCATATTGACACTAAAGTTATGAGATCGATATTTTACTTAGTTTCACTTTCAGCACGTCGCTCTCGTCTCAAAAATAAAAAGCCGCACCGGAATAGCCTGCAGGAGGCAGGTTTGCATGTAAACAATGGATGAAACAGACAATCAGAACAGATTAAATAATTATCTGACATGCCAAACAACTTCACAATCTACATACACATGCTAACATGTAGCATTCATACTTCTGTAAACAGTGAGCTATATGTGACATCACATCTTCTGAATGCACGTTGAAGTTTTCTGTTATTTTGTACTATTTGTTGTTTGCTTCACAATGAAAAGATATTGGAATGTTCAAAGTTGTAGGCATGGTCTGTAAATGCTGCAAATGAAATGATGCAAACCTTGAAATAATCCATATCAAAACACAAAAAGTGCCAAGGGGGGTAGTGCTGGGCGGTATACCGTTTTGTACCGAAAACAGGCTTTTATTTTTGTTATGACATGACTTTTCTGAATACCGGTGTAAATAGCCTGAACATGTGCGGAACGTTTCGTCGTGGCCACCAGTGAACTGTTTCCCTGGGGACCGCGCAGCACTGCTAAGCGCATTAGCATGCTAACATTATTGTTGGAACAACTGGCGGTGGGTGGTGTGTTTCAGCCACTTATATGGTCTGACGTGAAAAAATAAATCCCGTTTTCACCATCGCTGAATAGTAAACAACTCTTCAGTGTCGTGCACAGTTAGATTTAACGCGCTACATTATAATGGAGATGTTATTGCATGGAGACTCTAGCGTGCTTCTATTGTGAAAGGCCCGGGGAGACGTAGATTTGTAATGTAGCGAAGTTGACTGGTGTGCAAAGTGAGCCATCCTTTTAAGTTTTATTAACACGCAACGATAGACCAGATAATGGTTTTTTCTCAACCCTTCACGATCGGACCTAAATGCATGATTACTGTCTACAACCAGTCAAAGAAGAAAAAACGTACAAGAGGAGGGAAACAGTGATACAGAGATACAGTAAAAGAAAAAAGTCAGTAAGCAAAGTTTGTACATTTTATTATCAGCTGAGCTGTGAGGAAAAAAATACCGTCAAATACAGTGAAACCGGTGTAATTGTTGAAAATACCATGATATAAAATTTGGGTCATATCGCCCAGCTCTAAAGGGGGGTGAATACTTTTGCGAGGCAATGTAGTTAAAACAACACCACTGTAAAAAGCCAGTTACAATATGTGTAGATATTTTGATATTTAAAGTGGCTCAAAATGATCAGAAACTTTAACAGAACAGCCTCTGAAAAACTACAGAATATCAAAATGGAAAATAAGTAAAACGCCTGATTTAAACACATTTTTAAGATTGATACTTAAAGACTGAAATGTTAAATAAATAAAGCGTTTTACTTAAAAACTGGGACAGAATCACTGTATAGTGAAGCTGAGACTCAGGACTTCACTGGCCAGTTCTCACTGGAGACATTTTTTCCCCCCTCAGAACTGTTTTGGCAGAATTTGACTTGACATGTCCTATCTTTGTCCCAGATCCCATCAACAGTGCGTTCCATCCACCAGGATAAGATTCTGTCCCTGAGACAGCAGACGCAGTTCCTGTGGGAGGCGTACTTCAACTCTGTGGAAAAGATAGTACTAACCACACTGGAGGTACAAACACACACACACACACACACACACACACACACACACACACACACACACACACACACACACACATGTCCTTTTATTAATAATTTTATCATTCAGATGTTTGAAGTGATATTTCTCTTCATTTTAGCTATTGGCAGGCAGGTGTGGACTGCAGACGAAACAAATCTCACCAAAATGCACCAGATGAGATTGAATAGGGATGTTATCAGTTGTTGGGGAGTGATGTCAATGGAGGCTGCGTGTTGCTGTGGCTCGGCTATCAATCATGTCAGTCGTTTGTTCCTGTCAAGGTCCATTATATGTGCAGTCTGTGTGGCGAGGACCAGATTATCATACTGCTCTGGGGTTAGAATTACAAGCAGCCAAAGATGAGAGCAGAGAGGAATGAAAACTGATACGGGTGCTAGACGGAGCAGCAGACAGGATGTATAAAGTTCCTGAGTGATGCAGGCTTTTTAACTCCATTTTGAGTCAGGTTATTAACACAGTTGAGCACTTGTGCGTCTCTAGACTCACCAGCCACGATCACAATCTTACCTTTATGTTAAAGCAGCAAAGCTTGAACTTGGAAATAGCTACTAAACTCCCTAAGTGGCAGCAGAAGTAGATCAGCTTTTCAGTGCTGTTTCCCAATCATTAGTTTCTGTCTTAAGATAAGTTTTCAGCTGATTCATGGTAAGAGGTTGGAGGTTAGTGAAGCAGAGCTGGTTAAACCCGCAGCTCAGAGTACCTGATCTTCAGTCTGTTTACACGCTACCTCTATGACAGCCGTTTTCACACAATGTCAGTCATGTTTTGGCTTCAAATGCACCCTTTTTAATGAGCTGTCATCATCAGGGGATTCCAGAGATTTTGCAGGGAAAACAAAATAACCACAACATTTTACAAGAATCAAACAGAGTTCAATTTGATCCGGAGCATCAATAAAGTCTTTGAGAGTACTTAATAATTTATTAAGATAAGCCTTCACTGGGTTTTCTGAGTGTTTTGTTTATTTGGAGGCCATCTAAAACTCTGTTATTAAAATATGTTCTTTTTCAACAAATAGACTTCACTTGGCTGATAATTGTAGAACAATACCAGGTCACTGTTGCAACGATAATTTTAAACAAACGATGATTAATGATGGACTTCCACAATAGAAGCTGATTAAACAAAGCTGCTTGTGTTTTCAAAGATAAGACTGATAGATGTTGATATTTTTAGTGCAATCTTGCTGAGAGCATTAACTAAGACAAATCATTTAATGAGAATCTTCCCTTTTTTGTCTTATCTTTTCTATAAAAATCTAATTTACTACATTTTAACATTTTGTTGGGTTGAAGTGAGTTTAAGAAACATGTGCTGGTTTTTAAATCTCTTACATAACGTTTCCTGCAGGTAACAATAAAAGGTGAGTAAAACAATAAAAAAAAAATATAGAAACTTGTTACAGGGTTCCTGCAGATCCTTAAAAAGTCTTAAAAGTCATTGAATTCATCAATCCAAAAATAAGGCCTTAATTAGCCTTAAAAT
>NW_013952420.1:1524720-1526041 GCF_001266775.1 Austrofundulus limnaeus
TATACTCCACCTGAATCTGAACAATCACATAATCAGGGTTCCTGCAGATCCTTAAAAAGTCTTTAAAGTCATTGAATTCTTCAATCCAAAAGTAAGGCCTTAATTAGCCTTAAAATGTCTTAAATCAATCTTTCAGAAGTCTTAAAAATGTTAACACATTGTAAATAGTATGATTATTTTTTCTCAAATATTAAAATAATTGGTAACATTTATTTTTTAAAATATTTACATGCAGACATTCCCCTTTGACATCACTTCCTGTTATTTCACATGCAAATATCTCAACAGCTGTCCATCTGAGCAACGTGAAATTCATTTTGTAATATGTTAATACTGTTGTCTTTCCAAAAATGCGTTCACTTTTCTTACAAATTTTGTTGTCACGGGCACTTCAAGGTTCCATCTACAGCAAATGGGGGTTGAGACCCCACTGTGGGTCCTAAAACTCCAAATTTTGGGTCGTTAAACTGACTACTAAGAAATTTTTTGCTATATTTGAGGAAAAAGCAGTTAGATATGGATAAAAACAATTGGTTTATTAGCAATATTTGAATACTTCAACCAAAAATACTTTGATTCATGAGTTTCTGCTACAGTTTTATTTTTTTGTCATTTGTGTTTATTATGAAATTGGTCATAAATTAAATTTCACTTGTCATTAAAAAGTCTTAAAAAGTCTTAAATTTAACTTTCCTTAAACTGTAAGACCCCTGTGTTAAAATTACTGTCTCTCAGATTTGCAAACATCATGTTGAACTGTCTTTGTTATTGCTCAAGTGATCAAATACTTTTCTTTAGTTGTTCTGTTGGGGATTAAGTTAATACATTTACCACATAATTTCAAACATTATTCCCTCCTAAAACTCCAGATAATCCAGGACCGGGTGCTGCTGCACTCGTCGAGAAGCAGCCTCATGTGGAACAGCCTTCCTGGTGGTCTCTTCGCTCTGCCCCAGTACTCCACCAACCTAGGAGACTTCCCCTTCTACTACGCTAAGCTGGGTCAGTACATTCAGCCCTCCTATTGTTTATACGCCAAGAGCCAATGTTTTATTAGACATTTTTACCTGTGAAACGCCAGCAGCACAGCTGGTGTGTGGCAGCGTATGAGCCAACATTCATACCGCTTACAGATTATGCAATGTTAGTTTAATAATTCATGGTTTGTCAGAAAAACAATTAGAGCTGCTGTGTTGTGTTTGGGTGGTAAATTGGCTTGATGTATGGCTCATTTTTAGTGTGTACTTCATTGAACTAAAAAGGGCTTGTAGTATCCCCACCCTGTGCTGGAATTCCGGCTCCAAAATATAAATATAAATAT
>NW_013952420.1:1526066-1531384 GCF_001266775.1 Austrofundulus limnaeus
ATATAAAACTCAGGCTTGCCCAGCCAGATATTTAACAGATAATAATCAGAGGTGCAGCTTTCATTTTAAACAATCAAGACACGCCTACACTAGCCAATCAGGAATCAAGTGGGGGGCGGGACTTGAATATCGGCAAAACTTAGATTCAGATCCAGCAGAAGTTGGAGCAATGCTCAAAATATATATATTTATTTGTTTGAAAAGAGCTGGAAACGATATTGAAGCTGACAGATTTGTAAAACCAGCTGTCAGAGAAGAAAATCCTGCAGAAGGATTTTTAACTGAAAAACTTCAGAATCCTTTCCTTTTAAACTTTTAAATATTAATTTCAGTCTCCGACAGAATAAAATATTGAAGTAATATTCACAAGATTAAGGAACTAATCCTCTGATGTCACAATGTCCTGCAACATATTTCTATTTTAAGGTTTTTTGATTTTAGATCACAAGTCTTGCTGTTTTGAAACACTGTGAACTGGTATCTTAATAATAATAATAATACAGGTAAATCAATCTGTAGACACTAACCAGTGCTTTAAATCGCACTCAGACTCTGATGGGACACATCAGAAGCAGTGGAGGTTCAGTGTCTTGCCCAGGGACACTTTGACATATGACTGAAAAGCGGTAAAATTGAACCCCCAACTCTCAATGGAGGACGCAGATCCTTCAAAAGCCTTAAAATGCCATTAATCTTTCAGAGGTTATAAAAATGTTAACACATTGTTAGTCGGATGGATGTAATTCATTGAAATATTAAAATAATTGATAACATTTGTTTCTTTGTAAAAAAAAAAAATTACAGAATGCAACTCGCAGCTTGTTGTTGTGTTCAAATAAATAATTGGGTGAAATAGTTTTTTTATTTGTCTATTATTGTAATGTTGGTCTTAAATTTTATTTCAAGTGGCATTAAAAAGACTTAAACATCTTAAATTGAACTTGCCTTAAGCTGTAGGAAGCCTGCGCTCAGACACAGCCACCCAAATGTGGCTCTTCTTTGCAGCAACATCCACATTTGAAGCATTTTTTACTTCCACAGCTCTAACTTTGTGTTCGGTTGGAATATTGAACAAAAAGACCTGACGTTCTGCTACAACTTCTTCATCTCTGTTCAACATTGTTCAACGACTTTACAAAAACGAGGTGTTTTTCTGTCTCGCAGGAATCAAGCCGTACCCTAAGTTTACAGCAGTCATTCACGTGGTCACCCCGCTGGTCTCTCTGTCCCAGCCTGTGATGAAGCTGATCGTAGCCGTGGCCAAATCTCAGTACTGTGCTCAGGTGAATAAAACCCAGACCCTAGCAGAAGTGTTTGGACTGTTTTCACTACACAAACTTGCCTTTATGATGGGTTTTTGTTCCAATGTTGGGCTGTTCTGCTGATTTACTAACAGTGAGTTCAGTTTGCCTTGATGCTGGGCTGTATTGCTGAGATGTCAGTGTTCTTACAACATTGCTTTGTTGTTGTTGTAGGTGGTAGGACTGATCCTAAAATAGTTTCATCTAGAAGTGTTTTTTTCTACATCAATAGTCCCTTTGAGGGAAAAAAAAAGTCCTCTGAATTAAATTATCATTATGTAGGTTGATAAATACTGCGTTGACTTAAGGCTTTCAATAATTTGAATCTATTTTGAACATTTGCATAAATACACGAATTTAAATGAAATAGAAAATGTATCAGGAGTTTTGACTCATGTTTCTTCTATGTTGCCTTTGTGCAGGTGATAATTCTCTGGAACTGTGACAAGCCTCTTCCTGCCAAGCACCGCTGGCCTGCCACTTCAGTCCCTGTTACTGTTATAGAAGGAGAAAGCAAGGTAAAAGTTTTATCCATGAACCTCTCCCTTTTGTGCACAACTGCAGCCAATTTGCATCATCTGCACTGGAAGCCATGAGTCTGTGGTTTTAGGCTTTTGTTTGGGTGTGTTTAAAAAGTTGTGCGTCAGTGCAGAGGAAACAGGTCTGAGATTCACATGTCTCAAACACTTGTTGGTCCAAAAACTGCAGGATTCCTTTGTGAATAAAATAGGGGTTTAGTAGATTTGCAAGTCTTTTTCTTTTTGTTGACTATTTAACATGTTATCAAAATTAAAATCAGAATTAAAGCTGTAAATTTACTTCCTCACAGTAAGATCTGTCCTTTTTTTTTTTTTTTTTTGCATTGTACAAATGACACCAGGTGATAGGCAGTCGGTTTCTTCCCTACGACACCATCCCCACTGATGCTGTGCTCAGTCTGGATGAAGACACCGTGCTTTCCACCACCGAGGTCAGTCTTCCTGCAAACTACATTAAACATTAACCATCATTTTAACAAAGGCTGTGTTGACTTTTCTTTCCTTTTCTTCTTCTACTGGATTCAGGTGGACTTTGCCTTCACGGTGTGGCAGAGTTTCCCTGACCGCATCGTTGGCTACCCGGCTCGCAGCCACTTCTGGGACAGCAACAAGGAGAGGTGGGGCTACACTTCTAAATGGACCAACGACTACTCCATGGTGCTGACTGGAGCTGCCATCTATCACAAGTACTGACACCTCACCCTCTCTGTGTTTTTTAACGGCGCTTGACCTTATCAAGGCTCCTCTGACTCCATCGCTCTTCTCCCGCAGATATTACCACCACTTGTACACCGCCTACCTGCCAGAGAGTCTGAGGGGCATGGTCGACCAGATGTCAAACTGCGAGGACATTCTCATGAATTTTCTTGTGTCGTCAGTGACTAAACTACCACCCATCAAGGTCACCCAAAAGAAACAGTACAAGGAAACGATGATGGGACAGGTGAGCGAGGAGTAGTTGGTTTCACCTCTGTATGTTGAACCAGCTTTAGTGACGTAATCATTAATCATTCATCTCATTTTCTAATTACTTAACAAGGAGATTCAAGATTTGTTTTTGCACTGTAAGGCTTGGCTTGCCCACGATCCATCAGCCTGGCCTTATTCCACCCCGGCCCTGGTTGTGTTTGCACTGAGCAGAGAGCCGCCCGAGATCATAATATTAAACACACAAATCTTGTTTTGTTTTATTTGCGACACAATAATATTGGACAACACTAAACTTGAAGGAAAATACCAAAGTACAGGACCATCCAGCAGTATGATGCTGAAGATGAGAGGGCAAGACAACAGAGCAGTGACTCCTAACGGGGTATGTGAGCATATAACAGGGGGTACATGAAAAAATTTCCCATGTGTGTAAAAAAGTGAATAAAAATAGGACTAGGCCCTATGATTTCCACAATGCGGAAAATGCAAACGGAATCACGAAATTAACATGAAATGGAATCATGTAGAAAACGCGGAATCTCACGGAATTTGCTAATTTGGGGTATTTGATGTATTTTGAACAGTGCCGCTTCCTGCACCTGCCATATAATTACTTATTCACTTTCAAGGCAACATATTCATCTTTATTTTTAATTTGAGTTGAAAAGAATAAAATGCCTGAGAATTAAACGTTCTCGGGGCTTAATTAAATAATGTTCATATAATAATCAGCTGTTGTACATTATAGTTTTGGAGAATCATCATTACATTTGACAGAGGGGTGGTATGACAAAATGGCTCAGGGGGGTACACAAGTCTAAAAAGGTTCGGAACCACTGCAATAGAGGATGGTAAGCTAATGTTAGCTTCTTGTTGTTGGTAGCATGCTACTGTTATGTAGTTAAACTTGAGCGTGACAACATAACTCTCATCTGTGTGACGTGACGCCCCCGGTCAGTGAACCAATCAGTGAGGAGCAGTAGCTGACCGGATAGAACCATGGGTTTCAGGGATCCAGGAACAGGGGTGGACCTGGGCCACAAGGACTGATGCAAACACGCTGAACCCAGGTTTGAAACCAGGCCAGCTCGGGCCAACCTGAGCCAGGCCTTGCAGTGCAAAAAGGCCAAAGGTCACCAATAACTGAGATTACATTGTTTTATTAATCTTTTGTCTTCCATACACGACCGCTTCTCACCTGTTTCCTGTTTTGTTTTACCATCAGAGCTCCAGAGCGTCCCGTTGGGCCGACCCAGACCATTTTGCCCAGCGCCAGACCTGCATGAACAAGTTTGCCAGCTGGTTTGGCACCATGCCTCTGGTCCATTCTCGGATGAGGCTGGACCCAGTCCTGTTCAAAGACCAGGTGTCTATCCTGCGGAAGAAATACAGGGAAATCGAGAGACTGTAACCTTCCTGAGCACCTCTCCTCCTCCTCACTCAGTGGACACCGGGGGGCAGAGGATTGTGTGGAGGGATCGATGGGGAGTTAAACTGGATCAGGTCCTGGAGAAGAGGAGGTTAAGAAGCTAGAATGAATGTGGAGGACATCACATTTCTATCGTCCTCCTTTTCTCCTCTCTGCCTCCTGATTTCATGTGTTTGTTGTGTAAACACTAACTAACTGCACCCAAGGACATCAAACTGTTGCTCTTTGTGGTGGAAATCATAGCTTGCTGCTTCAGTGTCCGACTCGCTGAAAGTGACTGTGTTGTTTCGTACACTTATGCACAGGTTGATGAAAGGTTTTGCTGACACCATATTATTAATAATAATGAAGAGGATAACACTATTTTTGATTTTTGTTTTTGTTTAGCTATTTTTTTATACAGCAACTGAACGGCCAGAGCTACTCTCTAAATTGTCTCAACGAAAAACTGACGAGAGTGTTGGACAAAGGCAGGAATGAAGAGCTCTCAGCCACAGAGAAACTGGGTTGTGGATCATAACATTCACAGTGCCTCACCGTTAATCGAAACACGATAGAATCTGATAATCAGAAAAAGACTTGGTGGAAATTTTGCACCTTGATCTTGCTGCTTTTTTTGTTTGTTTTTTTTTGTTTTGTTTTTTAATCAAATGATAGTGTGATTTTTCTGGTCAATAGCAAAGTTTAATAAGATATTGTCTTTTATGCAGTTGCTCAAACATAATATGTGCCATTCTGGATACATTTTCCTGTTGAAATAATTCTCCCAAAGCTGCTTTACACAGTTCAATTGGCCACGAGTGAAGAGACGTCACTAACAATTCAGTGACTTAAAAAATGTATTATTTTTTCATTCTGAAAGGATTACCTAACGAGCTTCACCACATCCTTAAAAACATCCTGGTACTGTATGTTTGATCATACTGTATGTGGGGCTTTAAGGGAGGCTGAATTGACAAGCCCCCACACCTATGGAGGTAAATATGTGTTTTTATTATTCAATCAAACAAAAAGCATCTTCAATCAAAAAATAATAATTTCAATCAGAAATATTTTTTTCAACCAAACAAAAAATAAATTCAATAAAAAAAAAGAATATTTTCAACCAAAAATAATAAT
>NW_013952420.1:1533390-1539330 GCF_001266775.1 Austrofundulus limnaeus
TGTGTGTGTGTGTGTGTGTGTGTGTGTGTGTGTGTGTGTGTGTATGTATGTATGTGTGTGTGTGTGCGCGCGCGCGCAACGTATTTCATGAACCACTGGATGAATTTTAATGAAACTCCCAAAGTAACTATCAGTCGTACGTACAGATGATTCACTTGGGACTTTCAATTCAGGGGTTGCAGCCCACCTAGGCCACACCCTACACAGGCTGCAACAGCTGTTTAATGAGATGGTCCAGCCTTAGGATGACCTATATTTAATTATTATTAATATAATATTATTATCTATGTTAGATCATATGCCTTTAGTTGGAACACGTATTCACACATCTTTTCACAGGAGGTGCGACTTTAAAATTCACTGTATTACTGCAAACAGAAATAAATATTAATAATTCCGGTTTAGCTCCAGTATCAGTACTTTTAATTAAATTTTTAGCTACTTTGTTTAACGTCTCATTTCAGCATAAATTTCATCAGCTAAGATGCAAAGCTTGAATTTCAAATCAAATTCTTTGGTCCGTGAATTTCCAAACTACGCCCTTAAAAGAATAAACTTTGCCGTCTTTGTTTTTGTATTTAATCTGCTGACTTTGCAATGAATCCTGGGATATCATTGGCCTTGCAGGGTATTTAGATGTCGCATGAGAAGATACCTACGGGACAAACGAAATGTGCCCAACGTGGGCTGCCACCCCCTGAATCAAGACATCCATGGTCAGTTTCATTCAGGAGGACCACCAGAGCTAATGAACACAAACAGCTACAACTCCATCACTTCTACAGATACTGAGCTTAGATTTGATGTTGTAGTAGTTGAGAGTGATTTCCTGCATCGATAGCATCATGGGGGGGGGGGGGTGGTGGAAGGCTTCTGTGAGGGGATGTGGAGCTGCGCAGGGAGGGCTGCTGCTGATTTTTTATTACCACGAACCGACCATGAGCTTGGAAGCAAATAGTGGAAATTGACTCGGTGCACTATTTAGGATGACATTTTCACCTTTTTATTTTGTTTTCTTTCAGCACTTTGATGTAACGTTTCAAAGGCTGGAGGGTTAGATATCGATGTGCCTTCAGAGGAAATCCATTTACAACTTTCTTTTTTCTGCCTTGAGCAAAATAAAAAACGAAATCCAAGACCGTGCTGTCCTTTCACAGCAGCTCTCAGTATGTTTTAACGTGATCCTAACACTGGAGTCCCCTAAGATCATCCACCTCACATCTAATCCCAACGTTCCTGTGTTTCCTTTTTTTTTTCCCAGCAATGTTTGTTGGACTTATCTGCCTTCTGCTGCTTCACATGTTGGGTTTTAATCCAAATGTCTGATTCTCACACATTTGAACTCTTTATTTATCAGTTTGATCTGGTTCCTTCACTCTCAAATGTTATAGTTTTTAAAAAATAATAATGGAGAGATGGTAGAAGAAAATGACAGGTTTTGTTAATTTTATAAAAACAAGTTGAAACAAAAATCATTAAATAAAATGATTGATATGAACTATGTCTGATTTACTGTTCATTTGAGTCTAATTTTCTGTTTTTGTATTTTTTTATTATTATTTTTGTTAGGTGGATTGATTATTATTCTGCTCTGATGAGCAGGGATGCCACTAGGGGTGGGGAAGTGGGGGTAATTCTTTGAGAAAATGAATAAAATTGTGTTTTAATTTTTTTACAAAAGTTTTTTTCATTGGTTTAACATTAGTTGGACCTCATCAACATAAAAACAAACATTGAGTTTAATAAGGAGTTATAAATACATAATTTTTTAAAAATAAAAATAAAACTTAAAATCCCTGAAAAAAAGGACTGCTGGTCTAAAACAAATATCCTCAACAGGTCACATGTCTAATATTCTTTTATAAATGTAAATTTAAGAGAAGACAAGCTTTAATGAGTTGAGTAGTGACAGAGCATTTGTCAATAAAAAAATAAAAGTATACACGTACAGACGCATCTAAAATGGAATATCGTGAAAAAGTTTTGTGTGTGTGTGTGTGTGTGTGTGTGTGTGTGTGTGTGTGTGTGTGTGTGTGCGCATCGGTTCAGAATGTGAAACTCATTGGATTCATTAACAGTGTGAAAATTCCTTCATTTTTTGTAATTTTGATTATTTTGGTTTACAAATAATACAATTTTAAAATTTCAGTCCCTCAGACAATTAGAATATTACAGCCAGCTTTTTGTACTTTTGTGTGCCAAGAGATGGAAAATACAATCAGCTCCCCACAGATTTGAAAACCAGCACAAATTTTTTTTTAGGATTTTGTGTAAAATCTGAGCTTGTGCGTGTTGCTGTTGCGTGTGTTGACTTTTTTATATAAGCAGATGGCTATGATGATTTTTACACTAAAACAAGATAAAACTAAAAACCATAACTACATAAAATCATAATTTGCACTAGTGATTTTCAGGTACATTTTACTGCTCTAACATCAGGTACAATTGTCAGTATTAAGTAAAATGTACCTACTGCTAAAATTAAGTCGTGAATTTAATAACTTTTACACAATTATTATTAAATTAAAATTTATATCTACATAAATAAATTAAGCAAATAAAATGTCATACTGTATGTGACAATATTTGTATTTACTTGATTTTAATTAAGAAATGGTGAAACAACCACAGAGGCACAATAATTAAAATTAAGTAAATTAAAATATTAACATTTTATTTACTTAATTGCTTAAGCAAATATGACTTATAATTTAATATTAATTGATTAACAATTATTGATTGCGGTGGTAAGTATACATTATTGTGCCTGATATTACAGCAGTAAAATTTACTTGAAAAGTGCTAGTGCAAATCATTACAAGGATTTTACAGTAAATCTCACGTTATTTTTTCGGTGTATGTACTTGTTTTTATTGTTTGTTTGATTTTTTTTTCTATATAGTATTTACTTGCCAAAGGGACTGCAGATGGAAATGAGCTGATAGCGATAATCTGTTTCAGTACATCTTTACTTAATTGAGTTGAAGGTTTTTCTGTACATGGTCTCTGACAAATGAACAAAAACTAAACTTAATAATAATAGCTTATCAGCAGAAAGAAGCATGAAATGCTCTGAAGTTCAGAAAACCCAGTGTCCTGATGGCAGCAGACAGCATTACACCAAAACCCAGAACCGGCTCTTAGCATAGGCGAACTAGGCGGTCGCCCAGAGCGCCATCTGCAGGAGGGACGCCGAACTGCAGAAGAAAAAAAGTGATTATTTGTAATCCCTGTTTGTAACTCTGTTCAGCGCCCCTTTCAACTAGCTTTGTCTTAAAAAACTATGATGAAGTATAACAGGAAAAATAAACTACTCTACCCATAAAACATCCCACCCAAATGCAGCAAACGCCCCCACCCACTCTCTCATTTGATTGACGTTGCACTGACTCGTCCTGCTCTGACGGGGGAGGGGCTGGTAGTGCCTCTCAGGTAGGGGTTTGTGTTGACAAACTCAATAACAAGTCTGTATTTTGTTGTCCCATACATGTCAAACTCTTCAGACGTTTACCTGTATAAAACCCTCAAAAATCTGTAAATTTTGCAAAAAAATCTGGGTAATAAATCTAACTTTGCCGTGGCAGTAGTTTTGTCCCAAATTATTATTTTTCTCTTAATTAATCTAACGATTATTTTTACGATTACTCGATTAGTCTAACGACTATTTTTTTTTGATTCATTAACGATTATTTTTTGTTGATCGAGTAAGCTCATGGTGTTGTCAAGATTTTAATGGAAAAACTCCTCGGTAAACAAGGAGAAAGTGGAGGAAAAGAAACACCTTAATGTTTTTTTTTTTGTTGTTGTTTTGTTTTGTTTGTGAAAGTAACACTGCCCACTGCATGTACAAACATTTCTGCCTGAAGTGTGTAAGTTTCGGTTTCTCTGACGAGGACAACACCGACGCTAACAATCAGAAAGTACCACAGAGACTGTTGCTGCCAACGTTATTATTAAGAATAATAACGTTGCTGCCAACGTTATTATTCTTAATATATTACATTAATGCCAAAAAGCAATATAAGAGGACTTGCGATTCTGCACTTTTCCTCCTGCCTTCATCTTCGAGCAGAACACCAGGATGTTTGTGCTTCAGGTATTCGTTCATTGCGGTAGTGCTGCTATGCTAGGCTAACTCCATTTTACAGAGTCAACAACCAACCAAGCCCTTTTCTTTCGGATTAAAATACTTCAACACTTTTGACGTCTTTGGATGTTTCCTTTGCTGAACTCTGTCATCGGGGTCTTCTTCACGTGTGCTGCTCGGACCGGGTGTCGCCATTTTCTTTGCCTCCTCCTCTTTCGACGTATTCACGTAAAACGACGTGTTGATGGTATGTTGTGCGTGTCGACGTATTTATGCAGTCGACATAACCGGTGACGTCGACTAGTCGTAACAGCACTACATAGCACCTTACACTGTCAAACTTAATTTTAGGGGTTCAAATTGGGGTGAATGGGACATAGTTCGGGTGGGGGGCTTCAACTCGCCTAGGGCACCAAAATGGCTAGAGCCAGCACTGCCAAAACCCATCACTGACTGGAAGCTTCAGTCTGGACTCTGAGCCACTCCACTCTTCCTGGTGAGCTGGATTTCCAAACGACTTTCATCTGAAGAGAGGACATTGGACAACTGAGCTAATCCAGTCATGTAGAAGCCATAACCATCAAAATCACCAGAAATAAAGACTTCAAATAATCCACTCTCTTTGTGTAATGAATCTATGAGTTTCACTGTCTGAGCTGACCAATGAACTTTTTCCATGATATTCAAATTTTTGGAGCCGCACCTGTAAATCAGAAGGTGATTCTCTAACACTTGTCTTGCTGGATTTGTCAACTAACTTCTGAATATTAACATAAATCTCCTGAAAGTCTGTTCTGGTTTTTAGTTTTGGTGCCACCCCTGAATTTTCACTGGTCACCTGTGAAAAAAAAAAACACAACTCTGGAGGTTAGCAGCCATACAGCATCCTCACTGTTCAGACTCGTCTTTGTTTCAGTTTTCTGCAGCATGTACTCTCTATCACTGCAGGACCCAGACTAATGGCTTTTTCATCCTTTATGCCAAGAAGCAGCGAGGTTTCCAAAAGCTCTGTCAGGGTGATTGGGTTAGACGTGCTGCATGAAAAAAACACCAACTCTCCAAAATCATCCTGTGGTGCAGCTCGGCTGCAGCAAGCTGTGCAGGAGCTGCTGCTGCCGACTGACACCTTGCTGATTGATCAGCTGGATACTCAGATGTTAGATATTATTACTGCAACTTTTGGTTGCATCCAGGAGCCTCTTCCCACTTGTTTTTTTCTCATTTATATTTATCAATGTTCTGATTTTCTTAATCCCATGGATGAGATGTTTATCTTTGACTGATGGTGGATTTGAGTTGATCAGAATCTCTTCCGCTGTTGGATTAAATCAGTGACTCGGAGCCAAACGTTCCTCCCTTTCCGTCTCTCTCTCTCTTTTTAAATCAGATACCATCTCAGCATGAAGAGACATTTTGAAAGTGGGGCTTGTAAAAGAAAAGTTTCTGTAACTGATTTTCATACAAAGTTGTTTTCTTGGTCTGTGCTGTCATCTGTTTGACGTCACTTTATTTTCAATGTTGCAGCTAAAAGCATATGGCATGATAGTAAGAGTTTTTTATTTTTATTTTACCCCAAAAGGTTATGAAACAGAGTTGAAAGCATTGCTGTAAACATTTGGGACAAGCAGATGAATCATTTCATTTGTTATCAAGCTTCAAGACATTTTTACACCGTTATGAAAAAAATAATAATAATAATAATAATAATAATAAAAACGACCTGGCTAGTTTTTGTCCTGCGTTTTTTTCTTTTCTTTTTTCTTTTCTTTTTTTTGTTTTTGTTTTTCGTTTCTTTACACACGTGTAGTCCACTAATACAAACACTAAAACAAGTGGTTCAGTTAGGCTGTAGT
>NW_013952420.1:1540911-1542263 GCF_001266775.1 Austrofundulus limnaeus
CAGAAGACCTACACAACTTTTTTCTTTTTGATTTTTTACCTGGATTACTGAGATGCATCATGGATCACTTGTGTTGTTACCGACATCTGGTGAAAATTTCATGTCATTAGCACCTCTAGTAATATATTTACTGAGAAAAATGGTGACGTGTTCAAGACTTATTTTACCCGCTGTAGCTCCTCCCTTTAGCTCAGTCTGCAGCAGAGCTCCCGCTCTACAGAATACCCCTCCCCCGAAGCAACGTTGTGGAGATGTGCTGAAGTGGGAGCGTCAGAAACTGTAGAGTCGGAGGTCAATTTTAAGGCTTTTAGTTTAAGATTAAAGTTGCATTAAAGCTCTGAATAATTTACTCATTGCCACCATAAAAACAGTTTCTATCTTTGATTTTTTTTTTTTTACATTTTGTTGTTCTTGTTGATTCTCTTTATCCAAGACATTTTACTCCAGAGAGATGTTCAGATGTAATCTACATCTCCTTCTTTGATATGAGGAGATCATCAGGTTGTGTGATGTATGTGAAGCGCAGTAGGAAATTATCAGTGCGCCGCTGGTTTCTCTGAGGCGCTTTCAGCACGTCGGCCTCATGATAACAGCAAGCTGCTATAGATCAAATCATCCTGTTTGACAGATGGGTAGTCTAAAGTGGGCTGCCGTTCAGACGTGGCAGGGCAGCACTCTGGTAAACTGGGTCACTTTATGAGTTTGTGCTGCAGAGCAGATTAGAAAATCGGTGATACAAACCGTGTGATTTACATATCTGTGAGTTGAGGCTTCAGAAGATTTCAAACATTCAGCCAGATTCAATCGGAGCACTTTTAAACGGCCGTTTCTGTCAGTGATGGATCTGTGTGCGAAGTGATTAAACTGGTCATTAAAGCAACATAAAGTGAGAATGTGACGCTTCTCCTAAGAGTGGTGAGCTGCCGGTGCATCAAATCACAGAGATGTGTTATCAGGCCTGCTTCACTCACTGCGGCTTCAATAACTGAACTCACAACAAAAAGTCGTCTCAGGATGTTTTGGACACGAACAAATCCGGCAGAATCCTTTGAGTAAAACTGTAGCCGTCCGCTTCTGCATGGATGTTCAGTGAATTTAACTAATTCTGTCCTTTAAGGAACACTGATGCATGAGAACTAAATTTAACATACTGCTGCCTCATTATCTTTCCTCACACAGTGACAAGGAGCTCTGAGGATTGTAAATTATAAACAAGCTCAACTGGCAGCAGTTCGACTGCAACAGATGCCCATGAGACAAATCCCTCTTTTCTCTCTGTGTGTGTGTGTGTGTGTGTGTGTGTGTGTGTGTGTGTGTGTGTGTGTGTGTGTGTGTGTGTGTGTGTGTGTGTG
>NW_013952420.1:1542328-1545647 GCF_001266775.1 Austrofundulus limnaeus
GTGTGTGTGTGTGTGTGTGTGTGTGTGTGTGTGTGTGTGTGTGCCCATTTTACAATTTGATTGTAGATGAGTCACTCTGTCTGTTAGGCATATTTCTCATCTCTGTATCTAATATGGAGCCTGGAAATTGGTTTTGGAGACTTCTATTTCTCTGAATTCGTGTTTGGTAATTTTCTCCTCTTTCTCCCTCTCTTACGTTTACCACGAACTGATCCATTCTTTTACCAACAATTAATTGTGTCTCTACGATGGCATTTTTAAGGCAGGCACAATATCACTGACACTTGAGTCAAATGAAGCCACCTGTTCTGTGGATAATAAAAAGTCCTTGTGAAATTGCAAAACTACTTAGTTGTTGCATGAGATTTAAATCACAACAACCTATGATGAGGTGTAATAAAGGACCAGGTGAAACAGATCAAAATGTCAGATTACAGAATTTTTAAAAAAGTCTTATACTATTACACATTTCAAAACTGCTGGTAAAATAACATAATCAAGGATAGGTAAAATAAAATCTCTTAAAAATTATGCTATTAAAATATATTAGTTTCAGAAGTAGTAAAGATGTAGATATAACACAATGGATTTATCAAACACGTTTTTGTGTTTTCATGATTATTTGATTGGGGCACTCTTGTGGTAGGTTTTGTGTCACAGCGCCTCCTATGTGTTCCTGCCGCTAACAGCAGCCTGTCTGGTTTATAGCAGGTTGTTGTAGCATATAAGTAAACCACGCGTCTTTCCTTAGAAAATAACTGTAATGTTTTATCCTGGTCATGTTGACATTCATATTAAACAGAACTGAAATGTAGGATAAAAAGGTAAGATTTCTATATGTAAAGCTTTATTTTAAGTGCTCCACAACTGAGAATAAATAAGGTCAAATTAAAATAAGATGTATCAAATCCTTAAAATAAGATATATTAAACCCTTAAAAAGCTGATACACATATTATTTGGGAGTTTTTCACCACATGAATTTTATTTCAGAAATCCACAAAATGAACAACATTTTTAACTAAAGGGTTATATAGTTACTGGAAGCCACAAATTGAATTGTAACACGACATCTACAATATACAACACGTATATCAGCCGCAAAAATGCACAAAAAATGGCTTTCTGGCACTTCACGAATAGGCTGTAATTTAGTGAACTGTCAAATGCTTTCTATGAATACGATTTTAAACAAATATGACACAAATTCATATTGGGGCGTTTTACATGTAATATAGCTTAACATATTATTGACACATATTATTTTGTCTGTTCACCAGCACTGTTTTTGACTTTAAAAAGACAAACATTTAGGCCTATATTAGTTTAAATGACAGAATAGAAATTGTTATAAGTTCTGGTTTTCATTCATGTCTCTCAAGTTTGATATTTTTTGATAACGTTACCAATGAGCATTGCACTCACCAAAGTTAAAAAAAACCCTCTTTATCTCATGTTTACAAGATCAGGATCTTGTAATTATGATGTCTTATCTTGTAATTATTGAGATCCGGATCTCGTTATCAAGTTAAGGAGTCTATTTTCCCCTTTGAAGGATGCAATGCTCTTCTGTAGAATGCCATAGATGAGATGGCTCAAACACTAATTCTGGCCCTCTTGCTTTATTTTGGCCACGTGTGCTTAAATATTAAAAAGCACGTGTGAATATTAGAAAAACTGTCGTTTGAGATACTAAAAATATAGTTTGTGGATAGGTTAAATGAAACATTGACATATTTTGAATGGTATAATCTTCTTATTATATGTAAAACCGGCTTGCTATAAACACAGCCAGCTCGGCTCCTCCTCCGCCGTTTTTTGACTGTAAACATCCTGCTGATTTTAAAAGGACAGCGCTGAGCGGGAGGAAGGCGGCTGGCGCCATCTTGGCTGTTTTAATGAGTACAACAGGGGAGAATTTGCTGGGAAAAATTACCTAATCGTTGTGATTTCACTCTAAGAGGGCCACTGTCGGTAAGCGTGCTTGCAGCTGGAATATTTGCGCACGGATTTATTTAATTGCTTTTAGAAGAAATAGGCCTGCATGTTGAGCTTTATTCGTTGCGGCCTGCGCTGTATGAGGAGCCGTTAGCCATCGGCTAAATAGTGTTGTTCTGACAGGGGGGTAAAAGTAGGATATCGAGCACCACCTTGTTCCAGAGTGCTCGATGCTGTTGAGTGTTAATAAATGTATCATAAAACGCACAGGTGAAGACAAAAAGTCCGCTTAAACTTGTCTGTGTCACTCACCCAGCTAACTTATTCGCTGTTTTTTTGTAGTTAGCTGTCGGCTAATTTAGTTCGTCCCACTCGATGGCGCCGACTATTTACTGGCGTTGCCCACTCTTTGGCGCAATTATTCATCTTTAAGTGTGTGTGTGTGATATGAATTTATGTTCCTTGCACTTTTGGTATATTCTTGTGTCGCTGTGTAGAATTACAGCCTTTTTTTTAAATTGTCTATATAGATATATTTTTATTTATTTTATTTATTTTGGAAAAGTTTTCCCACTCGCAGATTTACATTCAGTGTTTGGTCCGGACTGAGATGTAGACGGAACTAGAACGGAGATAGCTGTTTAAAATAATAATAATAATAATAATAATAATAAAAACGACCTGGCTAGTTTTTGTCCTGCGTTTTTTTCTTTTCTTTTTTCTTTTCTTTTTTTTGTTTTTGTTTTTCGTTTCTTTACACACGTGTAGTCCACTAATACAAACACTAAAACAAGTGGTTCAGTTAGGCTGTAGTTTCGTGTCGTATAAACGCACACTGTTGTACTGATACAAGTTTCAGGTTAGTTATTCTTCCTTAGTGTGGAAATTTGACTTTCTTTAATCTCAGACGAAATATTACCGAATTTAAAGAAATAGGATTATTTTAGCTGGTTTGTGTGGTCTGATGTGTAATTGTTAACAGTAAATAAAAACTGATCGTCATTCTGATTGATGTAGTATTTCCAGATTTGCACTTAAAATATTGTTTTTAATTTTATCTTTAGTATTTATATGCTTTAAAACACATTTTCCCCTGGCATATAATAGGCCTAGTATGCTATTTTGCTTTTAAATAACATTTTAAATTTATTAATGTAAAATTGTTTTCTTGACTCTACAGTATTAGTTTTATCAGTTCTCTTTCCCCACCCTTTGTTTCAGTAGAATGATGTATTTTCTTCTTATGCTCTATTTCAGTGGTTCCCAAACTTTTTATCTTCTCTCCCACAAAGTTTCCATGGCAAAAACTTGTGACCCCAAMTATTACTGGTCTGAGTACACAAACTTTGTTAATAACCCTAAAAACACAGGCTTTTTGACAA
>NW_013952420.1:1545677-1548575 GCF_001266775.1 Austrofundulus limnaeus
TTTTATTACCTTTAAATTGATTTCTAGAGATTATCCAAGGTGCTTCATGACCCTTAATTGGGTCCCAAGCTCAACTTTGGGAACCAAATTTGTGCAGTGGTTCCCAAACCTTTCAGCTTTTGACCCACAAAATAACAGTAGCAGAGACCTGTGCCCCCAACTATTTTTGGATGATAAACATTTGTATCAGGTCAACAAAACGTGGGCATAGTAACAATATTTTTATACTACATTTATCCATTTTAAATACACTAACCTCACTCCTTTGTAACAACTATGACAAAAATGTAATCAATTCAAAAAATCTTTTCAGGACCCCACCTTGATGTTTTGGGACGCCACTTTGGGTCCCGACCCCAACTTTGGGAAACACTGATCTATTTGACTGCACTGCTTTGGTTCTAACTTGTGATCTTTTTAACGTTTTTTCTAAAGAATAAAATTGCATTGGTTATGTGTTTGAACCAGGTGAGCCATATCACAGTTGGGAGTGTTTGAACCAGGAGAACCGGGGCAATGTTCTACGCCCACTTTGTCCTCAGCAAACGTGGGCCGCTGGCCAAGATCTGGCTGGCGGCTCATTGGGACAAAAAGCTGACCAAGGCCCACGTGTTTGAGTGTAACCTGGAGAGCAGCGTGGAGAGCATCATCTCACCCAAGGTAACGGCAAAACCAGAAGAAAAGCTTTTATTAGAGACTCAAAGGCCACATAGAACAAAACACAGAATGTTGACTTTTCTGTTATTCAATTCAAAAATACTTTATTGATCCTAAATTAGGTGAATGGGAAATGAAAGCTTTTGGCAAAAGCTACAAAAAAGCCATTGCATAGGGAGTAAAGAGCTGAGCGTTGCAGGCCACTTCTAGAAACACTAGTATTTACGTGTTTAGCCTACAATTCAATTTTTCCACAAGCTGGTGTCCAGGAAAATTCATTACACCACTAAATGTTCATAACATACTTGGGTTTATTTATTTTATATGTTCTTGCCATCGCTTTTAGGTCAAGATGGCGTTGCGAACATCTGGCCACTTGCTCCTTGGGGTGGTGAGAATCTACCACAGGAAGGCCAAATACCTGCTGGCTGACTGTAACGAGGCCTTCATCAAGATCAAGATGGCCTTCAGACCAGGTGAGAAGAGCTGACTCTGGTAAAGAAGAAGCTGGGAGGACACGTTTCCGATCGGCGTAACATGACTTGTTTTCTGTATTCAGGTGTGGTGGATCTACCTGAGGAAAACAGAGAAGCTGCATACAACGCCATCACTTTACCTGAGGAGTTCCATGATTTTGACCAACCACTACCTGACCTGGAGTAAGTCTACCAGATTTACAGTAGCTGTTTGATTTTTTTCTTATTAAATACTTAAAAAAGAGTAGAAGTTGTTTCTGACTCTGTTTCAGTTGTATGCAGCAGTTTCACTTTTCTTTTTTGACTTGTGATTTGTAACTTGTTGTTTTGAGATAATCTGAGATTGTTTGAATGCTTAATCGTCAGAAGTCTCATTTTAGAATTGATTAGATATTTACAATTACTAATTATGTCTGTAGATCAGACTTTGCTCCACAGGTTTTGAACAAATTAAGGAAATCTTACAGCTACGTGGAATTGGTTGTTCTTTTAAACAATATTGGAGAGCTGAGTGAGGATCATTACTGATGTTATAAGGCGGGTTTTGATCGACTCTTTGGGTAACGTACGACCAAACATAATTTCTGGCGTGTTTTCCAACAGTGACATAGATGTGGCTCAGCAGTTCACTTTGAACCAGAGCAGAGTAGAAGAGATCACCATGAGGGAAGATGTTGGAAACCTCAACCTCCTGCAAGACAATGACTTTGGTAAGAGCCGTCTGCATTTCTTGACCCACACACGTTCAAATAAATAGGGCATATAAATATTTTTCCATTTTAGTTAAATGTCAGAATAAATTTTAACTTTTGCATAATATCCAAGTTTATTTTGAAGTAGTTTCAAGGCACTGTACAGAAGATTAACAAGCTGAAATCAGGTAAGATAAAACCAATCATTTTCTGTACCCCTCAGCTGATTTTGGTATGGATGACCGTGAAATGATGCGTGACGCCAGCACATTTGAAGATGACATCATTCACGGTGGCACCGCTCCTAACCTCCTGCTCGAGGCGGAGCCTGGTCCAGCTAACCTCCCCGACAAGTCCAACCACATGGAGTATGATGACTTCGGTGACGGCTCCATGGGCAACAGTGATGGGGGGATGCTGGGTGAGCAGCGTTTTTTTTTTTTGTTACTCTATCAGCTTTATATTGAAGCTGTTTTGTAAAATATTTATCATAAATTATATTTAAGGATCTTCCTTGTCTTATATTAGTTGACAAGTTGCTGAGTTCTGAAGACGGAGGCGGCATCTTTGATGATCCCCCAGCTATCACTGAAAGCGTCATGATGCCTCCAGATCACGGCGACGACGAGGACGACTTCGACACCCTTCAGTCACGTAAGTGATTGAGAGACGTGGAAGCCTCTAACAAACAAATATTAAAGTAACCCATGTGTTTCTAAGTGTCATCACATTGAAGATAATTCTGCTTTTGTCTTTTCAAGCGGGCCCAGACAGTCCAGACTCCGGTCCAGCTGAACCACTGCCAGCCATGGCTGACCAAACAGAGCAGACCACTCTTGTTCACAATGAAGAGGAGGCTTTCGCCCTGGAGCCCATCGACATCACTGGTAGTTCAGGCTTTCTTGTTCTCTGTGCAGAAATAAGTTTGATGAATTTTAATCTGAGACTTTTAAGATTTGTTCGTTTTTTTTAGGATTTTTATCCAAAAATTCTTAAAAGATGCATTTGTGCTGTATAGTTACAGTTACTATTGAAAATTATAGATTGCACTAATAGTTGTTTTAAATTCATGA
>NW_013952420.1:1548625-1570968 GCF_001266775.1 Austrofundulus limnaeus
ATAAAATTCCATACTTGATGTGAGTCTGATGCTCTGTAAGGTTGAGTTATGAGAAAAGACTATATACATCCTTCTTTAAATGTTATCTTGAGCAGCATTGTGAGTTTTAAAAGAGCCAAACTTTCATATTTTGCTGCTAATGTGTTTATTTGAAATGTTTATGGAAAGTGCTACCATAGTGTAGATTTGTTATGTAACTTTTCTAACAGTTAACAGGCAGACATCACGCTATCTATGCAATCTATCAAGAACTCTTAATAATACAAACATAAAATACTGTATTTTCCTCACCCGACCCATTCAAACTGTGGTGTTGACTGTCACAAATTAGCCATCGGCTGTGTAATTAAAGAGTATTAGAGAAAAACATTACTGTAATGAAGAGTAATGTTGGTCCAGTAAGTCTTTTAAGTGCTAATTACTGTTTCTCTATAGGATCCACCATATTTGTCTTTCAGGAATAATGAAATGTAAACACAAGCTCAGTCATTTTTAATTGACAGTATCCTGAAAAAGAATAACCTGAAAGCTAAACCTACATACTGTATCAGGCAACTTTACTTGCATTTGTGCCTCAACTACATGAATATTAATTGAACCATTTTTAAAAATTTTACTTGTTCACAGTTGTTGAAATTGTGAGATTTGATGACGTACTACTTCTGATTTCTTTTCCTCTTCTGGTTGCCAGTGAAAGAGACCAAGGCAAAGCGTAAGAGGAAGCTGATTGTGGACAGTGTGAAGGAGCTGGACAGTAAAACCATCAGAGCCCAGCTGTCTGACTACTCTGATATCGTGACCACTCTGGACCTGGCTCCTCCCACCAAGAAGCTCATGATGTGGAAAGAGACTGGAGGGGTGGAGAAGCTCTTCTCTCTACCTGCTCAGCCCCTCTGGAATGCCAGGCTACTGAAGGTAACTGCTGATAATCAGTGTTTGTGGACAATACACACATGTAACTGTGGGTCAGCGATTGCTTGTTAGTCGAGGCTGTGGGTTCAGGTCTAGGTTGCATCAGGAAAGGTGTCGGATATAAAGTAATTGGTAAATCTTTCTGGCAGCCTCTGCAGACGGGATTAGCCACAAGAAAAACACCACCACACTTACAACTGCATGAAAACAAGCTCAAACTGTTAGCTGTCCTCCTAAACTCGCATTCAAGAAATATTAGTGCTTGTAGAGGTTTTATTTGCTCAAACAAAAGGTGGCGAGTTGATTTAAAACACATTAATTTGTATTCTGTTCAGATTTTAGATTTAAAGCTCTGAAGCAACAGGAGGTTGAGTAAAGGATTGTCTTGATTTGTGATCTTTCATATTCACCTTACTCCTCCTGAATACTGAATAAAAAACTTGTTGCATAATTTTAGTCATTTTCTTTTTGTCTTGTTTTCATTCCAATAGTTCCTATATTTGATTAAAGCTCTATAAAGGTTTATAGAAAAGTTTTACTCCCACTTTCAGATGTTCACACGGTGTCTGACGCCTCTGGTGCCAGACGAGCTGAGGAAAAGGAGAAAGGGTGGAGAAGCAGACAGTCTGGATGAGTTCCTTAAAGAACTGGAGAACCCAGAGGTGCCTCGCGAGGAGGTCATGACTCAGCACAGAGATGTTATTGGTAAGTCACTCTGGAGTTCTTATAAAAGAGGAGTGGGGCAGATGTTTTACCAAAAAACATCAGTCAGTCAGCAATGCTTTGCTTAGCTTTCTTTTTTCTTTTCTCATTCTATTAATTAACAATGTTACTTCCTGTCTCTCAGACCAGACTATCATGGAGGAGCCCAGTATGCTGGCAGCCTCTGTAATGGAGGGCAGCAGGACCACATTGGATGAAACCGTCATGCCTCCTCCATCCACCCCCCGTGGTGTTAAACGCAAGACTCTAGAAAAAGAGGGCACCATTCCAGTGAGTACTCCAGCTGAGATCGTTTAATAACCACTTTAGATCAGTGAAGCAGGAGTATGCTTCATTGTCCTTACACACCAGTAATAGTGTGAAAACTGTTGAGATCCACTTTTCTTTCATACTTTTTTTTTTTTTTTAGCACGGAACTTCTTCCACAGTTTTTAAACTATTTCAACAATTCATTCTTCAAAAATATTCAGCTCATTCAGGATGTTCCTGCTATGACTTTTTCTATTGTGCAATTTATTATTATTATTATTATTTTTAAATATTTAGCTTTTTCAGCCACTTTGTATCATTGAAAATGAACAGTTTCTTTCTAACGCTTTATGCAAAAACATTTTACTGCTCATTTCACCTGTTTTTTCTGCTCAGGCTTTTTCTGCTTGTTTGGGTGAATTTCAGCTTCCTTCAGCTCCTATTAGCTATTCTGCCAGTTTCAGCTTTTGTCTGCTTATTTCAACTTCCATCTGCTAGTTTAAGCTTTATATGCTCCTTACAGCTGCTTTCTACTAATTCCAGCTTATCTGTACCATTTAACTATTTTTCTGCTAATTTAAGCCCTTCTTGTTTTTTGCTAATTTTCCATTTTTGTGTTCATTTCAGCTATTTTCTGCTTAATTCAGCATACATGCTTTTTTTAGATTCTTCTGCTAATTTTAGTATTTTTCTGCTAGTTTCATTTTTTTCAGCTACTTGACAGCTGATTTCAGCATTTTCTTTTTCACTCACACTGTGTTTTCACATGAAATATTATTTCTCTAGTTGAAGTTTGGTCCCACTCCTGTTTCAGATGGCTCCTTTGGAGCAGCAGCAGCAAATGGCAGACCGCTCAGACTTGTCACAGAGGTTAGACATGCCTCATGTCAGTAATCCCCCAGACATGAGCAATCTCGACCTGACTCAGCTTGTCCCAGAGCTCGACCTTCTCGACGAGAAGGCAACAAACAAGAAGGACGACATTGATGAAGAAGAGGTGAGGGAGCATCGTCACAAGACCGTTGTAGTTTCCAAATGTTGAGAAATGACGACCAGCTAAACGATCCTAACAAAAGTGAATCGGAGTTGACTTTAAGAAAATTCAAAGCAGGATCATTTCGTGCTTTTTATAAGTTAATTTGTTGATTTAAAACAACTTTGTGGTTCGTAGGAGGAGGAGGGCCAGGCTGGAGACCAGGATCAGGAGGAGAAGAGATGGAACAAGAGAACCCAGCAGATGCTGCACGGTCTACAGGTAAAAGCCTCAGAAAATGATTTTTCAGTACCAATGTTAGTGCAGTGATAGATTTTTACTTACGATTGGGCTTTTCTCCACAAAGCGTGTCATGGCGAAGACGGGTGCAGACTCAGTCAGCCTCCTGGACTTGTGCAGGAACGACAACAAAAAGCAGGCAGCTGCCAAGTTCTACAGTTTCCTCGTCCTCAAGAAGCAGCAAGCCATCGAAGTCACTCAGACTCAGCCCTACAGCGACATCGTTGCCACAGCTGGACCAAAATTCCACCTCATTTAGACATTGGAAGAACAACACACTGCTTGCAGCAGGCTTTTTTTTTACATAACTACTCAACTCTTTGCCTTTTTTACATTTTTTTTTCTGTCAAACCATGTGTTTCCTTTGGGAGGAGGGGTGGGATGTACTTGGAAAAGGGTTGGGAACGTTTAAAACAGTTTTACTGTACTACAGCTGGAATCAGGCAGTATTCTTGGTTCAAGTGGGGTTAGGAATGTTTTACAAGTTTATTTATAAAATGACCCTTTTCAGCCACCAATTTGTAAGCTTTACATCATATTGTTTTCTAAGTTAAATTTCTGTTGTCTGCTCATATAATGTTTTGTATCAGTCCCCCTCTTTCAAATGAAATATTTCACATTTGAGCTAAAATCCCAGCTTATCAGGTATGTTCCTGTACTGACTCTGTTCTGGAAAGGTACTGTTTTGTTGTTCAGAAAGTGTAACCTCTCCTGTTTTCTCCCTGTTGCACTTGTTTTTTTTTTAAATATAAACAAAAAGGTTAATCTGTCACTGAGTAGTTGAAACGTGTCTGGCATTAAATATCATGTTTCAGATGTATAATTCAGACAGTTTATCAATTTTATGTAAATTTCTTCTTTTTTGTACCTTTTTTGGTTTGTTAATGCTTATTTTGCCTTTTTGCATTATGTAACTAGGTAATGTTATTTGTTACAGTTAAGTTCACTCTCCCACCTTTTTTAGACTCTGGGTAACTTCTAGTTGTGATACATCTGTAAAGATTTGAAATAAAGTGTTTTAAATACTTGGTTTTGAAACGATGGTCTGTCAAATTAAAATATTGAGGCTCAAATAAATATATTTTTTTACATTACTAGATGTTTGAACTGTCAGATAGGCAGGTAGTGTTTAAAGGTTAAGAATGGAATTGGAAATGATAAAATGAAGCAAATTTACATTTGGAGAAAAAAATACAAATAGTGTATGTTTGCTCAATCTGTTCTATCTTCATTTTCAGCCAGTATGTTGAGTTAAACTAAATGATCAGAACTCCATTGATTGACCTGAAGTCCTAAATGTGAGGCGGTGTGGCCACACCAAGGAGATTATAACAGAATAAGAGCTTTTATTCAAGTGTATGGGCCACATAAAATAAATTAGTGGTCCCTTCTTGACTTGAAAGTCAGGTGTTGGTGTTTACTTTTTATTTCACGTATCGATTTGGGTTTAGTAGAGCAAAAACATTAGGAGAAGCTTCAATGAGCTGAGTAGTGACTGCCCTCAGTATCAACTATAAATAAATAACAGAGTTTCTGAATTTTCTTTATGGATTTTGGTTTTGATGTGCCATCCCTCTGTAACTGATAATCATGTTGGGCTGCTTCTACAACTATTTTTGTAACCCCATGATCTTAAAACAAGAAGTTGTTAAGCATGAACGTTTTTTTTTTCTTTAATGTTTTTTTATATTTTGTTTCAAGTCCTTTTTAAATGTCGTTTAAGTTACATACTATATTACGTACTGCTTATTGGTTAATATAAAATTTAAAATGCGTTTGACTCACTTTATGCGGTCGATGGTTCGCTTTGCTTTGTTTCTACACGGACAGTGTAACAGATGCATTTGTAGCGGAAACGTGCGTCCTCAAATTCTTTCCCCCTTTTTATCTGGCGTGGACTGGCACCAATGTCTTCACGTAAAGAGTCAAGTTCAGCATCTGCCACAGAGATGGCTTCCACAGGCGGCACTCTGGACTCTCCGGTCAAACAGATCCAAATTGAGGGACTGGTGAGTGTCACCGCCGGCTTATTAGACTGTTGTGTTATTTTGTTACACAGGGAGGTTTAGCAGATGCTAAAGCGTTAGCATCATGGCGGCGAGATGATCATGAAAATGTTTATTTTTTGTTTATTAGATTTATTAGATTTTCTTACGCTTTTGACATGCCTGTATCTTAAATTTATTACATTACCTAATAAGATACACAAACTATTTATTCTGCTTTACATTGGTCTAGATATTGGTCTAGATAAAATGTGATTTAAGGCTAGCTGCTGGTTAGCTGGTGCTAACAGGGGCGTTTAATTTTAAAACCTGGACCTCCCTGTCTCTTTAGTGGTACCCCCAAAAGGTTGTTTGGTTTTTTTTTTTTTTCCCCAGAGTTTCTATTAGATACTTATAGAAAACGAATTTTAACGCACTGGCTTACATAAGTTATGAAGTTAAACTATGAATGCAAGTCATCAGTGTCTGTAAGTCTTACTGTATTAATTACCTGTATGAACCTTCTGACAAATAACTAATATAAGTATAGTGTTTTGTTTATTAGCAAACAATTATATATTAGTCTATTGCTTATTTTTTTATCTGTTTACAACAATGATGTCAACCAATAAGCTGTACATAAAATGCCTGATTAGGGAAACTTTAACAATTTACTTAATTTTTTGAGATGTCATATGTACGTACAAATTTCAAACTTATCTGCAATTTATTTCACGTTTCTTTATGATTGTTTTGGATTTAGGTCAAACTTGATTATAATATGTTTTTAACTGCCAGTGATGATATAAGAAATCAAGACAGCTGTTGGTATAAAAAAAAAGTTTGTTTGTTTTTTGGCCCATAACTATTAGAGTTTCTTCTTGAATCTAGATTTTGACAACAAGCAAAGAAAAACTTAGACTGAAGACTGTGATAATAGCTTTGACCCCAGTCACATTCCCAGATTTTTAAAAATGTATAAATGTGCAATTGTCTGTGGTAGATCATGCAACCTTGTTTGAAAAAGTAAATAAATACAACAATGTTGTGGTCAACGTCCTTTGGGGTCTGCTGGTGCTGTGCTTAAACAAAAGGCCCTGTAGCATTACTCCTCATTCATGGTTCTCTAGGGCCACCATCCTGCCTGCTTTAGTGATTTCCCTATTCTTCAGCAGATTTTAAAGTTATGCAGAAGCCTAATAAATAAGTGATTCACTTATTTATTCAAATCAGGCGTGTTGAGCAGAGAAACAACTAAAACATGCAAAAAATTTGGCCCTCTCAAGGACCAAGGTTGAGGAACACTGCTTTGTATAGAGATGATTATGATTATAAACAGAAGCACTAGTTTTTGTGCATGTGTATTATGCAGTACTCTGGTGGCAGAAATCAGACAGTCAGCAATGGATGACATGCTAAAGACAAGAATCGACTGACTGATTAGCTGATTAAATTTAGAAGGTTATGCTCTAAAGCAGGGGTGGGCAATCCTGGTCCTCGAGGGCCGCAGTCCTGCATGTTTTACATGTTTCCCTGCTCCAACACACCTGATTCAGTCACTGAATTACCTCTTCTAAGTTCTGCTGTATGGAGGACCGACACTGACATAATTAGAATTAAAAGCAGAAACATATAAATGAACCACTAAATAAATAAATACGTTTAAAAAAAGAACTTTACCTCAAGTTTTATAATTTAATTTACCTTCTTATTAATTTTTCCAGCTTAGTTCCAATAAATTGTATATTTTAACACATAATTTAAATTTTACAGTTTTTTAAAATATATATTTTTATATAGTTTTTCCTTTTTTGTACATGCATTTGTGTCTCTTAAATGCTTAAATTTAATTATTTTTATATATTTTTAAAATAAAGGCAGAGGTAATCCTCTTTGCCTTTGTTTTAAACTAAACTTTAAGCTAAATTTAGGCACCACAAGCATGCAACACATTGAAATAAAAAGACTTATTGGAAAAATGTAAACATAATTAAGTATAAACATTTAAGACACACAAATACATGTACAATTAAAGGAAAAACAATTAATATATATGTAAAAAGCAGTAAAATTTAAATTGTGTTAAAATATATAGACTAATTTATTGAAACTAACCTGGAAAAATAAATATGAAAGTCAATTAAAATATAAAAGTTCTCTAATTGATGCCTTTAAAGTGTATTTATTTAATAGTTCATTTATATAATTCTGCTTTTATTTCTAATTATGTCAGTTTTGGTCCTTCATACTACAGAAGCCTGATAATCATATATTCATTCAAATGAGGTGTGTTGGAGCAGAGAAACATGCAGGGCTGCAGCCCTCCAGGACCAGGATTGCCCACCCCTGCTCTAAAGCTTAGCCTGGCCCTTAAGTTAAGGGAGCGGCATGTTGGTAAACAACTTTATTTTGACCAAGAACGCAACCCAGTTCACATGCTAAGGAGTGGAAGGAAGAACAACCCATCACTCTGAACAAACGTTGGTTACATTGATATTTGGAAGAATCTGATCAAATCTATGCATTTGTATGTAAAGTACCAAGCAGATATCTATCTATATTTGGAGGCATAGTGCCTGATTTTACACATTAGTAACTGTAAAAAGGTGAGTGTTAGTATATTCAAATAAATTCAACGTGTTAATTTTCTGTTTCAGGCTCTGCTCCAGTGAAAATAGATTACACGTTTTAAGATTGCTGTATTTATTTCAGGATCAGTTCATACATAACATGTTAAGGACAGCTTCTACTCCCCTTTTCTCACTTATGTTGGACGTCCAATCACAATGCGGGGTGGGACCATTTTCGTGTTAAATTCGTGAACAAGCAGCCAGTCATTTCTACAACAAATGATGCGTGTTGTCTTTCTGCCCACCAGGGAGGTTTTGAATCGGGCTGTCACGTGACCATGTTGTCTTTTAAAAGGCTTTCTCTCAGGAAGCAGTTTGACATCAGGGTTTGTGTAACAACATATGTGCTTGTTTATCAGCTCAGAATGCTCCGCTCTATGTGTTGCCAGCTATATATGAAAAAGACGATAATGAATAATCTAATTGACTCACCTCTGATTTGAGGTAAAGATTATCAACGTGTGTATACTTTGTGAAGATGATTACAGTTTTATTATGAATTTTTTAATAATTACTTGCACTTTTCTTAAACTGTTTTCCTCAAACGTGGTTATTGCTTAAATATTTTATTTTTATTTGGACAGAAACCGAAGCTAAAACAGTGTTAATCTTTCCTTTCTGTAATACCTCTGTACAAACAGCAGAGGACAAACTTGCTTCATTGCACTTAATTCTCCCCTCCTTGGGCCATAAACTGCACTGGATAAAGCAGCTTATTTTTGTAGAGTGCATGGATGCAATAGCAGGACTTGGACTTACTAGTTACTGCCTTGTTTTTTTATCCGTCTCATTAAAGCTGTCCTTGAATCACTAGTTCTGTTTTCAAATCTAAATATTTAACATTTAATGTGTGTAATATAACTGAGGTTTTCTTAATCCCTTTCACTGTCTTGTCAAGCAAACATTCTAATCTTCGTACTTTAATCTAAAACACCCCAAATCCGTCTCGTGTGTAATCTCATTTTTATTCAGTGTTTAGAGGAGAGGGGTATTTATTTCAGGTGGAGTTCTGAACCTCATTTCACCTGTATGCATTAATATGCAGTCGTTGCCGCCGCGTTGCATCATGACCCGTCTGACAGAGGTTTAGCTGCAGGGTTGCCCGTGGACTATATCACCGCTGCTGAGTTGTAAAAATGGTTTGTTTTCTTGCTTTTGAAGAGGATTCGGTGCATCGTGTTGCTACAGAATTGGATTTGAACACAGCAATGAGTTTCCATTAAACACCCACTGAGATCAAGTAAACTTCAGCATTTGAGGGAGAGAAGAAACCTGATTTTCTTCTTTTTTTTTTTTTTTTTTTTTTTTTTTTTTTTCTTTCTGACGTACGATACAAGTCAGACGCCGCTCTTAGAGCTATGTGTCATGAATTAGGAGAAAGTCAGGGCACACTGTGTATTTTTGCCACAGTGAATTTTAAAGCTCTGGGGGTTTTACACAAAAGGCAGGAACTGTTACAGAAAGTTTAATCCTAACATTTCATAAAAGAGTGACAGTCATTTTTTTTTGTTTCAAAGCTTTCACATGGATAAAGAAAAAAAAACAGTGCCAGAAAAATGCAATGTAATAACTATATTGCACTAAAAACAAATGTTGACAGTCAACCATCTTGGATTTTTCTAGTTTCAGTATCAGTTTCATCTCCTTCCTCATCATCGTCTGAGTATTTGAGGCTCAGGGATTAAAGCAGAAGAGTAATTATAAGGTAATTACTTTGCCTGAAATGTTTTCTACACCTACAGAGCTTTTTCCTGCACGTCAAAGGTTTTCATGTAAAGAGGTGTGTACATGACCTTAGTAAAAGTACACAGTTTGGAGTCCTCTAATGATGTGTTGAAGTTGTAAGAAGATTTAAACCTGAACCGTTTAGATTCTCAAAACGGCTGTTGTTGTGAAGGAAGAGAGAGGTTTAAAACAGCTTTTCTCTAGTTTACTTTGATCGTTTCAGTGTTTTCAACTCAGTCTGATATAAAATTAAAGAGTAGAAAGTCTGTTGCACAGTATGTTAATTTATTTTACCAGACTGACAGTTCTCCCTTAAAATTCAATTCACTGGATTTCAACTCTTGTAGTTGTTTTATACAGTTTATGTTTCCTATTTGTTGAATTACATTTATCACAGTACAGCTACCTCTCAGTGTAATTCTAAATATAATCAAGTTTAGCACAAAACACCCACAACAAGAGATAGGCCGATACGATACCGATTTTTTTTTTTTAAACATCAGTCTAACCGATACGCCGATACGTGCAGCCGATATTTCTTGGCCGATTCTTGAAGCCGATACTACTTTTTCTTCCTCCATTAACATGATAAAAATAAGAATGATAACAAATGTTACACAGGTCTCAATTTAAAACAAAACAAACAAAAAAAACATTTAACTAAGCCTTGTCTGATGCAGGCTGTATTAAGTGCTACCGCACAGGATTTCTTCTTTCAAATCTACTCTAGATTGTTGTAGGTGATATTTTTTTCTGAATTTAAATTGCCTTTGGCTGTGGTCATCTTTATAAACCAGACTTAAGCAAACATGTTTTCAAAAAGGTCTGTCCAAGTTGGCAGGGAAACCTGGCAGATGAACTGAGAATCTACGACTGAAGTTTCACCCAAAAAATGATCTCTTTCAGGTACCTTAAATCCAACCCTGTGTTGAGTTAGACCACAGCTGAGCAGCGCAAAATAAAGAAAAACTCCATTAAACCTCACAACTCAAGCTTCTTTCTGTCAGGAATACGAGCTCTTTTTTTTTTAGCGTGAGAAGATTTATGATAAGAATTAAAGGCAGCCAACAGGAGATTTGAATCGTGATTGATTTCCGCACAATTCAATTTTAAGCTTGTTGATTTGGAATATGGTGTCCACATATCAATATGGAGGCCCTCCACACATTTGGTGAGCTCACCGGGCTTGCCGCTGGTAAGCTAGATCAATAGATTTGTGAGTGAGAGAAAATGTAGCACTGAAGGATGTTGCTGAAAAGAGTCAGCCAAACTTGGGACTTTCTGAGATTTGCTTACAACGCGATGGTATTTACTCCACATCAGGAAGCCAGTGCTACAAATCCACTGAACACCCTCCCCCCTTTCCTTTCATCATTCCTTCCTTTCCTTTTATTACGTGCGGATGCCTCTTTAGTTTCCCGTCCTTTGAAGCATTTCTGTAGATTCAGGAATTTCTCAGAACGCGGACGTGTCTCCCTTTTGTTTGACCTTACCTTAGACGCTCTTTTTGTCGATTGTCTGGTCCCTCACCTCCTCGTTTCCCAGAGGGATGCTTTTTAAAGCGCGATGGAGAGATTGCCAAGAGTACAGATAGCCGATAGCGTATCTGCTCTCAGTGATGAGGGCGAGGCTAGAAAAGCTATCTGATGGCAAGGAGAGGAAAAGCCGAATCTCAAACAAGAGCATGAGGGATACAGTAAAGCTAAAATAAAAAATAAAAATCCCATTGCCCATTCTCCCCCTGCTCCGTCCCTCCTCACCCTCCTGGCTGTCATTGCCACATCTGTTTGCTCTCCTCGCCCTCACAGAGCCTCTTTCTGCCCTCATTTGTCAGCATTTTCTTTGTGTCTTTCTAGTTTCTCTGTTTCACATTTTCAGTGTTATATTTTCTCTTCACCCACCGGCAGCACCACCTTCCCCATGGAGTTCTCACTTTTGCATGTTTTCACTCTCCCTCCACCCCTCCTTCCTTCCATCAACCTATTGCTCAGACCTTCCTTTGCTCTCAGTCAGAAAAGCCCAGGCAGGCAGGGAATGAGATTTGTTTTTCTCCCTGCTCCACCTCATATCGTCTCTCTTTCCACTGCCCCCAGCTCTTAACTTGTTGCATGACAAGTCCAGCTCTCTACGAAAATAAATCATCTCCCAAGACAACCTGCTCGTGTGTGTGTGTGTGTGTGTGTGTGTGTGTGTGTGTGTGTGTGTGTGTGTGAGTGAGAGAGTGTGTGTGCACGAGGGCAGCAGAAACCAGGAAGGGCTCCCTTATTGTGGTGTTGGTTGTTTTGTTGTGATCATGGGTGCAGAACTGCCACCCTGCTCCTGTGTATATGTGAACGTGTATTATTAATGCCTCTGGCTGTGACCTGCCCACACTGTTATCAGTGTGATTTATGCTCTCCCTGTCCACACTCTGCTTTTCAGCCTTTTTTTAATCTAGCTGCTGTTCATTTAGACACTTAGCCTCACTCTGTAGTTTTTTTCTCCACAGGCCTATAAGTCCTATGATTGGCTAGTGTTTTTGTAATGTCATTGTGTGTGTAGGGTTACATCGGTCTTGTTGTTGGTGATGATGATTTAAGAGTCTTAAAAGAGCTCCTGGATTGTGTGGAGGCTGTTGATTTTATTTGTCTCGCATTAAAAATGAAATGCAAAGAGTGATTCATGAACACTGTTTAGGTAGAATATCAGACTATAAGATCAAGCATGCCCTCCCACTGAACATGTGTAGCATTTTATTTTTTTCCCGATGAGACTTCTGTGCTGCCTCGTTTTCCTTCACGTCGCTGAATGGCGCCGAACACCAACTGGCCCTTTTTTGCGCATTCATGAGCAGTGATGCCCAAATGATGGAGCTTGCAGGTGGCGCTTCCTACTCCACCACTCAACCAGTCTGTGATTGCCAGACTAATATGTCCCAGAATTTCTTCTCGTTCTAATGAGGTTTGTTTTTTTGGCAGTTTTGTGGCTATATGTAGGAGGTTATTAGCTGCTCTGCAGAATGATGGTTAACCGTTTGTTATATAATCAAAACCAGATGTAAAGTGATTAGAGAGGTGTTTTGAATGTGGGAGCATGGAACAAGTTGTCCTGAAATGTCTTAGTTTTAAGGCCAAATAAAAAGTGTATTGCCTTATTTGATGACTTTTCCTCAGACTTAGCTGGTTCTTATGACAGGAAAAGAATGACACTTGCAGTTTGTTACATAAACCCTATAGAAACACTGATTTCCAAAAGTATGGGACATTATGTCCTGATGCATCTCAGTAATCCAGGTAAAAAATCAAAGGAAAAAAAATTGTATAGGTCCTCTGGACGGGTTCTTCTTTAATGAAACGTTTCGTCTCTCTTCCAAGAGACTTCTTCAGTCTGAGAGTTTCAGGCAAAATTCAGGCTTTTAAGTCCTGCCTCCAGGTGACTGATACTCACATCACATGGCCATCGTTCACAGGTGACTCATACTCACATCACATGGCTATCGTTCACCCTAATTAATACCTTTTGTTAACAGGGGGTGGAGTGATACTGCCAATGGCAGCGCTGTAGCAGGGGGACAGCTGAAAACTGAGGCCTCCACCTCTGTTTAATGACAGATGGTCTTTCTTTACAAAAATGGCTTCTTTTACTCCTCTCTCAAACCAACGTTCCTCCCTATCAAGAATGAGAACATCCTCATCTCTGAAAGAGTGACCGCTGGCCTGTAAATGAGTGAAAACTGCAGAGTTCTGGCCTGTGAACGATGGCCATGTGATGTGAGTATCAGTCACCTGGAGGCAGGACTTAAAAGCCTGAATTTTGCCTGAAACTCTCAGACTGAAGAAGTCTCTTGGAAGAGAGACGAAACGTTTCACTAAAGAAGAACCCGTCCAGAGGACCTATACAATTTTTTTTCCTATGGGACATTATGTAAAATGTAAATAAAAAAGGTAGTGCAATAATTTACAGACTTTATAAACCCATATGTTACTCCCAATAGCACACAGACATATCAAATGTTAAAACTAAACATTTGCATAGATTTGTTTTGTGGAAAATATGACCCAGCACATTGTACCGATGACTGAGTCCCAAAGTTATATTTGGAGAAATAGGCAGCATTGGTTACAATGTGTTTGCAGCAATTTAATTTTGTCAAAATATTATACATAAATGTGTCATCTTTGGGTAGTTTTAAATGAAGTATCTAAAAAAAAAAATTAAAGCCTTGATTTAAGTAGCAGCTATCAAAAACAAGATTTTGATAACGAAAGGCTTAAATTTTTGTTATTTTCTTTGGGCGCCAGCTTTCTTGATTCCCAGCTGGTAAATCTTAATATTTAAAAAATCATTTGAGGTTTCCACTTTAAAGGACATCAAAATTCCTCATTAGAATAACCTAAATAGGATTCAGACCAAATATCAACAAATTATTCTGATTAAGACAAATCAAGGCATATCTCTATGAACATTCATGAAATCAGGGTGAGTCAGGAATCAAAACGTAGCTTTAAAACACTTTGTGGTTTAGCATCGTCTTGTTGAAATGTGCAAGGCTTTTCCTGAAAGGTGTCCTTTAAATGGGAGCAAATGTTGTTTTAAAACCTTTTATATATTATTTGCTGCATTAATTTTGCCTTGTCAGATGTATAGTTTGCCTAAGGCCATCATAGGCCCTAATGCACCCCTATACAATCAGAGAGGCAGGCTATTGAACTGTGCACTGTTCTAGATGGACTCGTTCATCTTTAGTATGAAGGGTGTAGCTTCTGTGATTTCCAACAAGAATTTTAAACTTCTCTTAATCTGACCACAGAACAGTTTTCCACTTTGCCTCAGACCAGCCTGTGTTTATTTCTTAGAGAATAGGTCTTAAATGCTCTTTTCAAAGCCAGTCCTTTTACTGACTGGTTGCCAAATAAACAAATTTATTACAAAATGTTCCTCTGGTTGTGTGTTTGTACCACTTACTTTGACAGCCCCTCTAACATTTTTGCGACACGCTGTTGCCATAAAAAATAAATAAAAAAATGTTCCACTGTGAATAAAATTTGGGTTTGAGATTTTCAAGTCATTGCTTTTTGTTTTTATTCATTTGGGATTGTTCAATATTTGCTTGTCTGCTCCTGAACTGCACAGTAAATACTGAAACTCAAATTTATAATCTCAAACCGAGCAGTTTTGTAAATTAACTTGTGACTTGTAGATTTTTCTACAAGCACAACAAAAGCACATGGACATTTGCAGAAAGACCAGTTTGAATACCCTCTCTAAATAGACAAAATTAATCTTTTTTTTTCCTTTGCCCACTTTAAATGCAGTTAACTTAATGGTTTTCTAAAATTTTGTCTGGACTGAGTTCCTTAAATTAAACATTTTATCAACTTAAAATGTATTTATTTAAGGTGACTATTTTTAAATAACTTTAATTGGAACACTCAAGCAATCTATAGTTGTAATATATTTGTTTTCCTACCACAATACAGTACTGCAGATCTAGGTGCTTTAGACCCCAGTTTATTAATGATAATAATAATAAAACTTCTGTTTTTAAAAATGAAAAGCTAACAGGTTTTCTGCTGCACTCGGTTATTCAGGACATGTTTTTACTTTTGTGTACACTTTGATTTTCTAATTATAGAAACATAAATGGAGGACTGCCCTTTTTTAAACACATTTTTTTTCTTTTTCCTGTCTTCGCCAAGTGAAAACACACAAACTGCTGTGTGATTGATTACACTGTCATACACAGTGATTGCAGAGTTGCATTTTATATGCACAATTCCTCTATTTTTACATTGCCCTTACACAGTACATTTAGGATTTTTACAAATGCAAAAATATCCTCTTCATTGCACTCTCCATGAATTGGTTGGTTGGACATCATTGACCACTCACTGGAAACAGTGCTTCATTTATCAGGCTAACTTCGAGCATGCTGCACCTCTTTATGCTCCTCTCTTTTTGGGTCTGAAAGTAGATGGCTATTTTCTTCCAAGTGGTTCCTCCGCGTCAATCCCAGACTGAGCTGTCTTATGAATGAGGCTAATATGTCAGCATGTGTAGTATTAATGTCCGATATTCTTAACGTACACAACAAATTCATATTTCTTTAATAAATATATTTGATCAGTTTAAAGAACATTTGTAATATCTAATAATAATATTAATAATAGTAATAATAATAATGATAATATCTTTATTTATAAAGTGCCTTCAAACAAAGCGCTGGACAGGAGACACAGAAGGCAAGAGATAAAAATCACAGAACAGATCAAGCCAGTTAAAAGGTAAAATTAAGGCAAGTAAGATAATTTGAACAGGTGCGTCTTTAACTTAAAAACCTCTACAGAATATCTGGCTAATATCTGGCACTCCACTGAAGTGTCTACTCAGTTCTACAGATCCACCACCAAGAGTGCCCTGATCTCCTCATTGTCAGTGTTTTACTCTGGCTCCACTGATCGCACAAAACAAGTTGATCGCATCATCTAGCTGGGCAGTAAACTGACTGGAAAACGCCAACAGCCGATGATGGATCTGCACAGTTCATGAGTCATGAGATGAGCCTGGAAGATAGCAGAGGACTCAAGCCACCGGGCACAACACCCTTAAAAAAATTGCCCTCTGGCTGAAGGTTCTGTGCTGTCAGAACAAAAACCAGCAGACACAAAAATAGTTTTTTCCCCTACTGTTGTCTGCATTCTTAGTAATGTTCTTCATCACTGCAACCAGGAAAAATTCCTGTGTACAGATTAGGGATGCAAGTTATCGATTAATGGATTAATCTAAAGTTGATTGATATTATCAATTGAGTAACAATTAATTGATAAGCAGCCATTTTCCTAAAAACCTGACATTTCTCTTGAATCAAGAGTCTTTCTATAACACGAAGGGCTAATTTCTTTACATGATAGATAAAAAAATGTTCAGTGTTATTTTAACTATTTATTGTGCCAGCTGTGTGAGTAAATACTGACTGAATAAACAGAGAAATGTGGATTTCTCTCACACTATCAAACTTCAACATATTTATAAAATATAACAAAACAGGAATGTGTTAAATTGCTAGTTGGAAAAAAAATTAAAGATTATAATAAATAAAACACTTAATCCACCCTGAAGATGAAATTCAAAAATACTTTACACTTACTTTACAAAAACTATAATTTAAACACAGGGTAATATTTTAAGATAAAAAAAATAGCTCAAAAACAAACTAGAAACACAATAAAAATATCCCTGAAAGACGTGAGATACAAATGACTACTGACAATTGTTTGTTTGTTTGTTTTATATTTCCTCTGGTTTCATTTTAAGCTGGGCTACACAGCATGATCTGACATCAGTTACTGTTCACTAGATTGGTTTACTTGCCAGCAAATGTCACACAGATTAAATTAATTTAGCAGCTGTAACTTTTTTTGCTTTGTTGTTCTTTCACATGGAGTTAAACTCAACAAGAGGAAGCTAACGTTAGCTAAAGTTAGTTTACCGTTCTCTGTCGTCGTGCTCTCTTGTCTTTAGCGTCATATTGCTTGGTACAGCCTTCGGTACTTTTCCTTCCAGTTTGGTGTAGTCCATTATTATTTTTTGTGTCGCAAATAAAACTAAATAAGACTCACGCGTTTTCGGTCCCGCCCATATCGAGACAGTTTCCTGCTCAGTTTAACTGGGCCAAGGTAGAGTAGCAGCGCCCTCTGCTGGATGAAGTTAAAACTACACAGAAATAAGGTTGAACTGGATGTTTTCAATCGAATGGAAGAAATTTTAATCTAATAAACCATTATTCGACAATTAATCGTAGGTCGATTAATAGTTTGCATCCCTAGTACAGATCACTGTGCATTTGGTAAAATAAATGGGATTGATTGATAAACTGGAGGTATTTCATAGGAGTGGAATATCGTAACCATTAGACTTTGTTTACATTGCAGGTCTTATTGGCCAATTTAGATTTTTTTTTACACACAGTCCAATTTCATTGGAAATGGGGTGGACAGAAAACTGAGTTAGCTGGGTTTTTTTTAGGTTTTCTAAGGCTTCTAGTGTACACATTTTGAATTGGATTGACTTGAGAAGCTCAATTACTTTCTGTGAGTTTCATTAAAATCTATTCCGTGGTTTATGTAATATTTTGCTAACCTTACATGGGTAAAACCACTATTGCCCCTTTGCCTTTGGCGGCGGGTGATTAAAAACACCAAGGCAGGATATTACTGCACAGTAGATAAAACTCCAGGCCAAAAAAACCAAATCAAATTTCTGCAGCTGTTATTGTTGGCAGGAAAATGCCATCTGACTTTCCTCTCTACTTTGCTCTTGGTGTAGTTTGATATTGCAGTGGCATTTCTCTTTTTTTTTTCTTCCCTACTTTCACAGGTTGTGCTGAAGATTATTAAACACTACCAGGAAGAGGGCCAGGGCAGCGAGGTTGTTCAGGGGGTCCTGCTGGGCCTGGTTGTCGAAGACCGGCTGGAGATCACCAACTGCTTCCCCTTCCCTCAACACACCGAGGATGATGCAGACTTTGACGAAGGTAACAGAAGAGTGTCTGTCCCCTGTTACCTTCTTTGTATTGATCTTCTAAAACCTGAAACCTGGCCTCGGATACACAGAACATAAGTAAAGTCTGAGGTGAAGCAGTTAAATGACTATCTGCAGTGACGGGGGAAGATGAATTCACAGGATCATCGTATATGAATGCTTCAGTAACATTTCGTTACTTTCTTGTCGCTTTCATTACTGCCTTTGTCATTTAAATTCGACTGTGCCTTTATGAACTGCAAATTGGGATGATTAGGTTTTTAATTAGCACCATCTTCTTCAGTTGATTTACCAGATGGTGCTGGAAATATTAATTTGAAGCATTTTTGTTATTATTATTTTTGGCTGTCTAGCTCTTGGCTGGTAAGATTGTATTGTTTTATCTAATCACGCCGAGCAAAAAGGTTATTGTCTTGAGGTTTAAAATCTCAAAGCTGTTTTTTTTAATACATCATACTTGGTTGAAAATAAGGCATTTTAACAGAACCTTAATATTAAATTGAGTGTTGGTTCAGTCAGATGTGTTATTGAGAGATAAGCTGGGAGAGAAAATTTCTAATCTGATTAAAAGGGTTTTGACAGATGGGTGTGTTTCCTTGGCACGTGCAGGATGTCCATCAGCACAATTTTAAGGTCACTGCAGAGCTCTTAACTGGGCCCACCAGGTGTCCTACGCTGTCAGTACTAGGGTTGATGTGCGAGGTCGGCGGGGCTGGGTGGAATGCTCCAGCTTTGGGGGGAGCGGGTTACAGGTGGACGTTGTGAACGTGTCCAGGTTTTCATTTAGTCCTCATCTGCAAACATCACATCCCCCGTCAAAGATCCACCAAGTGCTCGGAACCTCTGCCCCTCTCACATCGAGCTTTGTTTTTTACCGACTCCCTGCTAAGTGCAACCGAATCTGCAACGAGCTGGACTGTGGGAGCGGGGCGGGGGAAGATGAGCAGATGCAGGGAAAGGTGGACTGGGAGAAAACTCAGCTTTAACAGGCCTTCACTACTAATGAGCAACAGTCAAAAAATTGAGCAGGATGCACCGGCTGCAATGATGGCTAAAGGTCATTAGTGTGAGAAGCAGTTGCTGGGTGTGTGTGTGTGTGTGTGTGTATGTGTATGTGTGTGTGTGTGTGTGTGTGTGTTGTGTTGGCGAATGCCACAGCTGGTTGTAATGTTGACTTTTGATGGGCTGGATTTTCCATCTGTCACTCTTTTTAAGTTAACAAGGGCTTCAGTGAGTTGTGGCTTGCTGTGAACAGGGGCATATTTACAAAGTTACAACAGAATTCCTCAGCACGGAGTCTGATGCAGCTGCAGAAGGTGACAGGCTTCAGCTTATCTGACAGTTTGGAACCAAATTCCAAACGTAATCGACTCGTGCATGCTGCGTGTTTGCCAAGTTTTGCTCTCTTAATTAAGAGCAAAACAAAACTACAGATCTGCGTTTCCCAAAAACAATGTTCAAGCGCTCCAATTTCACCCAAAGCCACGCAAAGACAGTTGGCAAAAGTTAAATTGTTGATCAGCCATAACATGGAAAATTGATTTTATGTCCGTACATAAGGTCATTTTGTTCCTGTACTCCTGCCTGAATTATCTACCCACGCACACAGCTGCCCAGCTGGGCCAGTCAACTGTCTGCTCTGCAGAAACTAATTGTTGGCACTTCATGTGTGCTGATGTTGGAGTGGGCTGCCTCGACCCACTGCAGACCTGCAGCAAGAAGCAGAACAAAAGTGGTTTTCTTTAGCACAAATCTGGTTTTTAACATGTCTATTTGGAAAAATAACAGCAAATGGTTTGTTGCAGAAACCTAATTTTCTGTCAGTTGTGTACCGATCATTTTAACAAACATTTACTTAATAAAGGCCTGGCATTCCTTGAAGGAATGCAAATCATCTGACATGTTTCATTCCAGAGTTTTAAACTTGTGCTGAAAACAGAGGGAGTTATGGCTGTTTTGGTTAAACCTTTTTCATATTATGCTTCATCTGATTTGATTTTCTGAGGTCTCACATGACCGTGCTCAGCGTATAAGGGTGTCCCAAAAATCGATTCACAATCAGAATCATGATTCTCATTAACAAAGATTCAGAATCAATTTAAAATGTCCCAAAAACAAATAATAAAGCAAATCTAATGTAACTAATGACATTGGACATCCTGACAGAACCATGCAGCCGATTCTGGAACGTATTCATGCATGCAGGAAGCATCGAAACAAAAGAGGAAACTACAAAATTGGTGGAACGAGATATTCAACTGGCCCGGTCTTTTTGTTGTAATATCTGTGATAACTGGGCTTATTTAGTTTTTTTACTGAATGAGACAGAGTTTGACATGAGCAACAAGGTATGTAAAATGAAGATGAAGCACTTTGGGAGCACGGCAAATGGGCTCACATTATTAGTTTTGAATGAAAGATAGATATCGAATCGTGGCCCCAAAAACCATAATCAAATTGAACTGTGAGATTGTAAAAGATTCCCACCGCTATCAGAGTATGTGTTGAGGATGACTCACAACTACTGCCAAGTCAGAATTTGAGTTCTATCAAAAGTTGTCATTTATTTTGTTTTTAGTTTGTTTTGCATAATATTTTAATTAGATTTTTTTTATTTTAATTATATCCATTTTGGTGTCTCCTAATGTCACTCGGCTGGAGTGGCCATTATAAATTAGTTTGACCCCAAATTTTAACCAGCTGTAGAGGTGCATCCAACGATTATCACCTGGAAGTTTTATCAAGATCCAAAAAGTAGTCTGAGATATTTTCAGAGTTTGCTCTAAACTGATTACATTTTGGACATTAACTAAATGGTTATTGCTCACACAATTTGTTGAAGATCAGTCTGCTCCTAACAAAGTTTATCTCAGTGGCTTTAAAATTGACTAAATTATAGCTGCTATTGTATATATGTCTTTTTATTTTCTCAAGCCATCATGAACTGGATTGACTCCAAAAGTTCATCCATTGTAGAAGTACCTCCTATTGATTACATTTCTACAAGTTCAATACATTGTGAGTTTCAGCTGTTCCCACAAAAAGCAAACAGTATTGTCAGTAATATTTGGATTAGTCCTCACCCATGTGCATGAGTCAGACATTTTAATGATGCTAAACACAGCATGTCTTTCCAAGTCAAATAACTTCCCCCAACTTTTTTAACCTTCCAAGAAGGTAAAGAAAAGGTTGCTGGTGTGATTTGAATGCAGCTGCTCACACTTGCACTTTCCTTGTGCTGAGTTGTTTGCTTCTGAAAGTAATGTTTCAATAAGCACCCTATTATTCTGTACAGGGAAAGCTTTTTTCCAGCGACTTATCAGGAAACAGAAGGGCGTACACATACTAAGATGTACACTAACTCGTGCCTTGTCTAGAGTTTTGGAAGCACATTTATCTTTCTTCAAAAGGCCTTTTTAAAAATCGATTTGACTGACTTTACCATATTGTAGAATTTATAAAACTGTTATATAATATTAACAATACTAATAAAAGCTGTCTTGATTTAAACAAACAGCTACCCTTTAAAGACTCATTCAAACACCAATAAGTTCTTTAACTGTATGAGATTTTCTGTTGAATGCAGAGGTTTTGCAAGTTATCTTTTTTTGCCAGAGGTGCTCTAATGTGTCTGTGCCTCTGAAGGGTGTCTTTGTAATGCAGTTTGTCTTTTTTATTTCCCGCTTACAGCAGGCGAACGTGGACAGAAATGTTTTTGCTTATATGTTCTGTTTGTTAATAAAATATATTATGAATTATTTTAATGAAACACTCACAAAGTAATCACTGGATGTACAAATGCAATTGATTAACTTTTGGAATCACTCAGTTTAAGATGGCCTCGCAGTTAATTGTCTTTGGAAAACTCAAAAATGGCTGAAACTCGGTCAATGTTATATTGACCTGGTGTGGTAAAAGAGATCGGGGTGGTAGTTGCTGAGAGTCATCCGTAAGATACAGGGTTCCCCCCAGTGTATTATTACAAGCCTTGCGGGCCTTATTTGTCCCCCTGCCATGCTAAGCATTATTTGTTTATTTAGAGACAGTTCCAGCAGGGATTGTAACAAGATAAGTGGCTAAGACCTAGCATTAGCAATGTAGCATTCATTAAAAACTATACCGCTACCCCTACAGCAGGGGTGTCAAACTCCAGTCCTCGAGGGCCGCTATCCTGCATGTTTTAGAGGTTTTCCTGCTCCAACACACCTGACTTTGATGGCTGGGTGATAACAGGCTTCTGCACAAGAAGGTGTGGCAAGATGGCGCCAGCGTGTGCGGCTCGCCGTCTGCCTCTGCTTTTTAGTTTTATTTTTTACTATTTTGCCC
>NW_013952420.1:1572030-1574689 GCF_001266775.1 Austrofundulus limnaeus
TTTTAAGAAAATGAAAGAGAAACCTGTGTAATATCTGCAGAGCAGAACTTGCCTTCCACAGCAATTATTTTTAGTTAGCATATAGCTAAAATCTAACAACGGTTATATAATAGCAGCTGCATTCTGGCACGATAAGCTCTATGTTTTATATTCAATTAACGTATGATCCGATTAGTCGACTAATCGAATAAATAATTGGTGATTAATCGATTATAAAAATAATCGTTTGTGGCAGCCCTAATCTACAGCAGAATCTACCTTATCCAAAACAAAAATGGCTAAAACTCAACCAATTTTACACATTAGCTAGCCAAAGATCTGGTGTAGTACGATCCGAGAGTCATCCACAAACAACTCTTATCGTTTCCCAAAATAATTTTTTTTGAAAAATTTGTTTTGCTCATAAGACTCTGTGATAAAAACAGTCTGATCAGTTTTCTGTGTTCATGCCGGCATTCACTTTTCAGATGGAGGGATTTAATTAGTGTCTGTTACTCTGCTCCTAAAAATGTTTGGCCCTGATGTTAAATCCTCTCAGCCCTCTCAGGAGAAACACACGCCACCCGCTCCATCTGCTTGTTGTAATGTGACGAGGAGGGGGGGTGGATCACAGTCGTTTGGCGCATTACGATGTTGACTTCTCCTATACCTGCCCTTTCAGCCTGGATGGTCCAGAGGGGAGGACTTTAAGTGCTTCAGCCTCATTTCACATGAATACTTCTGTAAATTCATGACATCGTTGCAGTCATTTCAGTCTGAGAAGAAACTCCGAATCTAGAAAGACTAGTATCTTGGACCTTTTCAAACCTGTAAGGTCTGGATATGTTTCTGCATCTGTTCGCATCACTCCGAGTGTGTACCGCTGAATCATCTCACTCTGACTCATAGTTGCCGGAGGCTCCTCAGATTGGAATGGCTCCTCAATCTATCTGAAAAGGAACAATGCTCGAGATGGACAGCTGTGCGACTGTGTGAAAGGAGGTGTGTGTGTGTGCTATGCCGCTGCTTCATCAACAGGTGCCAGTGTGGAGCTGTGCTTGCAGGACAATCAGTGGCAGCAAATGTGACCAAAATGAGTTTAAAAAGACAGAAAAAGAATAACTGAGCACAAAGAGCTACATCACCCTCGGATAAAAAAAAAAAACAGGGAAAGAAGCAAAATAAAGAACCTTGGCTGAACATCAACCTTCCTATCTCCTCTGCCCTTGCACACTATGTCCTTTTATCATTGGCTAAATGTATGGAGGGAGATGTGTAGAACTACAGGCAGTGACTCTCAAGGCATTTTGAGCAAGAGAAGCACATGAGGAGCATGTTAATAATGTTGGCTGGCCCTCTTCTTTTGTTGTAATATCTGCGATAATGCATTACAAAGAAGACGTATCCTGGTACAGAGAGATTATTAAGCATGTGGGCTTGAATGAAGCTGTGTAAAGCAGTAATTGTACTTCTCTACTCCCCTGATGGACACCACACAAAAACACTTGAGTGCTTTTACACAATTATGAGAAGTGTCGTATTAATCAATTTAAAATGGGTTTGTTTTATATAAGACAGGAAATTGTAGTTGCAAAGCATTTCAGCCTTTTATGTAAAGCAAATTAAAATTATATACAAATTTCATAAAGAATAAGGTTTTTTATGTGTGAAATTGTTTATTCCAGCCTTCAACTCGTTTAGTTCATATGGTTCTTCCTCGCAAATAAGCTTAGATGATATTTTTAGTGTTATCACCCTTGCTTGTCCAGACATGGATATGTTTTTTATTATTATTAAACGACTTGTTTCATACATCTTTATTTTTCAACCAAATTGCTGAACAAAAAGCTGCACTTGTCCACACCTCGAGTTTCTACAATTGGATTCCACGCTGCACAGAGGATGCTGGCCAGAAGTGAGGAAAGCAGTGTGATGCTGGAGGGAATAGAGTTTGAGCCACAGATATAAGATACTTTAATAATGCAGTATATTCCATGAATAGTAGTACAAGTTAAAAGGTAAGTTAGAAAAACTGATTTACTATCTGAACTAAAAAGAATCTGTGAACATGCGATGTTTTCAGTCAATCACTGAAAATAAGCCAAGAGTAATTATTGCCCTTTTGGTTTGAATTTGTGTGTGCACCTGTTTTTTGTAAATTTTTTAAGCCCTTTTCTGTCCCTGTCCAGACCAGTAGAACTTTTGGGCACCAAAGACCGGTCCTATTATGTTGGAATATAATTTTTTGGGTTAGGTTTATGACTAAGGTATGAATTGAGTTAAAGTTCAGATTATTTGTGTACTGGGATGGTTAGGTTTAGGGTAAGGGTCAACTGAACATGAGGAAGTGTTCACAGAAAAGCAAAAGGGCGCTGTGGTGGATTTTCAGACTTTTGTGGAGGTAAATAAGATTGTTGGACAAGATCACCTTTTTGTGTAAATATTGGCCGATTGCCGATCTCCCAAAATTAAGTAAATCAGATCCAATGATTCAGCCCTAGAAAATAGTAATTGTGTATATATATCAGCTATTGATTAACATTTGGAGTCATCGCATTTCAAATTGTCCACACATGTAATCAGTAATAGCCAACACAACTATGGCTGCCACGATTAATCGATTAATCAATGACTAATCGATTATTAAAATAATTGATGACTAATTTAATAATCGATTAAT
>NW_013952420.1:1577473-1579027 GCF_001266775.1 Austrofundulus limnaeus
ATATATATGTATATACTACAACTTTAATGTTATAGATATCTGCATCCATTGGATGTTGTGTTTGGAATAACCTGTTTCGTTTTAAGGTGGTAAAACAAAATGCTTGTATTTATTCCTATTAAAACACTTTGCAGATTATTTTTCTGCACTCCACGTGTTTAATCTGTACGCGCTCCGGCAGGCTGACAATGATCCCGTTTATGCTTTACCCTTTTTTTTTTTTTGGAAAGACAGTCTGACTTTCACCCTTTCCCACAGCGCTTCTCCGCTGTACAAGGAGACAGTAAAGGCTGAGTTATAGTCGCACTTTGGAACGCACGCGAAGTGCGCGCACATTCGGCCGTGCGGCGTCGCGCAATGACCGCAGGAGAAATGAAGTCCAGACTCGGCGAGCTTTTGTGCGTCCTGGAGCACTACTTCACCTGCACTGACAGTCGCCTTGCTGCGTCATGTGCCGCGGCGCGCGCTCCTCCCGCAGCAGGCAGTGTGGTCGGTCGGCATCTGACCAGTGGATGCGCCGTCACGTAAATATGTAAACAGTTCGGCGTTCATTTTCGCACACCCGAACCAGGTCCAGATAAGACACCCCCCACCCCTCCCACCCCCCATTTGCGCTCTCAGCCACGCTGCTTCCCACTTCCTCTGTTTTGACTCCAGCTGGTTACATCATCAAAAAGAGTTGCGTGGTTGGCCGGTAGACTACAGATCTCTATCATAGCACAAATTTATATAGTTTCTACCGTATATCGTTTATATCGCACATTCCTACAGCTCAGTATCAGTAAATTAAGCGAAGCAGTTCTCTGGTTCTTTGATTTTATTGGGTCAGGATCAAACTACCTCTTCCTGCTTCCATCTGACAGCAGGAGGAAGTTTCCTGAAGACAGAACAAATTTAGAATGCTTTCTTTCTCTTTCCCTCTTCTCATCTTCAACAACTCTATCTCTATTTTTTCGTTTCACCCCTACCCCTTTCTTTGACTCCCTACATGTAAGCACTGCCTCCGCCCTTCTCTCCCACGATTTCCCTTGCTTCTCCTCAATCATTGTCTCCCCATCTACCTTCTCTGTTCCAAAATCCTACGTCCACCCCCCACCCAACCCCCCAAAAGTAATTATGATATGTACTGTTGGAGAGAGAAATGGATGCGCCCAACAAATGTCCTGTTGGGATAATCATGTCCCAGAAATAGAGCAGTTTATTTTGCAGAAGTAATTTGTTTTAAATGATCAGCATGGGGTTTTTGGGTAATTTATTTATTTATTTATTATTTTTTAGAAATCTGTCATTGATGCCATTGCCAAGAAACAGATGTATTTTTTTGTTAAGCTTTTTTCTAGATCAACGAAAATACTGTTGATTAAAAAAGATAATCTTCAAATTTCAAGAAATAAAATGATCTTGTTTTGTGCTTATATAAAATGGTGATAACGTTGTACTAGGCCTGTCACGATAACAAATTTTGCTGGGCGATTAATTGTCTCAAAATTTATTGCGATAAACGATAATATTGCCTGGTGACCATTTTACAACTAATAATTATAAAAGCGTAAT
>NW_013952420.1:1580702-1612707 GCF_001266775.1 Austrofundulus limnaeus
TGAATCTGACGTGACATGTTCGTACGAACCCTTCATACGAACAAAAGTAAGAGAAATTTAGGATAAGAATACGAACATGTTCTTGCATGAGGCCCAATGAATCTACACTCAAGTGTACCTTAGAAACAAATAGACCCAAACTTTTTTTTGTTTAGGTGTAAAGAGCGCATCCAACTAAAATATGATGTTCTTTTACTTCAGTGCAAGTAAGAACTAGGAAACAAATACAGAATTAGACTTGAATGTTAAATGCAAGAAATAAAGCCATACAATACCCAGCTGGACCAAAATATAGACAATTTGTTCAGTCATAGGTTTTGGCCCCGAATTCAGGAAGCCAGCCCATATAACCTTCCAGATCTGACCAAGCCTCAGGGGCAAGATGTCACATTGATTGGGTGGGCCTCCCTATCAAATGACCAGATTCTTGCACAACAATCTGATAAACCTGATGAGAAAATAACCATGAGTTATATGGTGATAAGACGTGTGTTGTTATTATTAGGCTTATTTGATAGGTACAGACACACAACATAGACAGACTGAATAAAACAGCAGTCCCATGCCTGTATCATGGTGCTTATAGCGTGATCTAATTTGCAGCACTTGTCTCTAGATGGACTTTTATAGTATATCTAAAATGTGCCACATGTGATTAGTTAACTAATGTATCATTTCAAAGTACATTCTGTTTGAGAAGACCATGACCTGAGTCATTCAAAGTAGATTGGCCACCAATTTATCACACTTTAATCATCAAAATAGATAATTACGCAAGTAGGCGACTGTGGCAGAGTGGGTTGCTGGATCGATACCCTGTTTGATCCATCTAAACTGTATCCTTGGGCAAGACACTTCACCCACCTTGCTGGCTGGTGGTGGTCAGAGCCAGTGCATGGCAGCCCTGCCCATGTCTGTGTGCCCCAGGGCAGCTGTGGCTACATTGTAAACTTACCACCATCAGTGTGTGAACAGGTGAGTTACTGTTGGAGTCCGTAAGGACTTGGAAAAAGCACTATATAAGTTCAGGCCATTTGCCATAGCTCAGAATGGCTTACTCCTGTTGACTTTCAATCAGGACATAATATATCCAGGTCAGTAAAAGCAAAAATTCAATTCCTGGAATAGAGTTTTAGAACATAAAAAATATTTTTAAATTGATTTTGGGGGAAAAATACCTCCATGTCCAACCACTGAGTGACATGTGTTAAGGCCCTGACATCCTCTATCTGAAGCTGTAAAATTAGTTCACTTAGTTACATGATAAAAAATTTGTTTAAAGGGCAGCTTTGCTTACCACTTCTTGACACAAGGCCTAGGCCAAACTTTTTTTTTTTCACAGGCGAATGCACAAAGTATTGTATAATTGGTCCAAAGTTCGTGGGCGTGTTTATGAGGAAACTACTCAGACGACAACGGTGGCACTGATCTGTTTCAGACAGTCATGATGTCACTGTACCTTCAGCAAGTGGTTGCAGCTAAGGGGTCCTCATTATGAAACACAGAGTAAAAGTAGAAAAAAATATTTTTCTCATGTGCCCTCTGCCCCAAAAAAGTTAGTTTTCAACCCAACACAGGTAGAGGGATCTTCCAAGCCTCCTTTCCTGAAATCTTGCCTCCCATTGGACAGGAAGATAAAAGGTCAGGCTGTTGAACACCTTTTACCATTACTTGTTTTGCAAAGAGTTTAGATTCAGTGAGTAAATATGTTTTTTTCTTCAAGCAGAAAGTCTATTAGGTAATGCATGATGGCTTTATCTTTGCCAGAGAGTATTTAAGTTGGACATTTGACTGTCAGCATAAAACAAGCTTGCTGCTAGAATTCTAACAAGACACACAATTAAAAAAAAAAAGAGTGTAAAGCTACTCTTGATGTGTAAACAACCTTTAGTCATTGCCAAGATTGATTTTTCTGATTGGCACCCTCTTCTCAGTTTGCTATTTGTTGTTTGTGTCACTCCTGCTGCCATGGTTTGAAATACTCAGCAAACCAATTAGCCACATAGCTTAAGATTGGATTTATTAGGACTGGGATGTGAGATAAAGGAAATGCCACACTGTGAGGCAAGTCTGTCTGTTCTGATTAAAACTCTAAAGGGAATAAAAGGGTTACTTCAGGTCATTACAAAATTACCTGGTTTCTTCTGTTTTCATAAACCTTAAAAACTAAATCTGTCAGCATAGATGGTAATAATGAACACAATATATTCTATTTGTGTATAAAAACAAAACGGCTGTAAAGAACTGTTCATGGTTTACTAGGACAAAGAAAAAAGTCTTTAGTTGACAGTTAAATCAACTTAAGAAAATGATCTAATATTAGCAAATTTAATATTATGGTCTTTAAGTGGTGCTGGTCCATTGTTTTTGTAATTTACACGTTAGTTCATTGAAAACAGTTACTATGTGTCTCTTTGCTACTCTTGGTTTATCAAGACAAGTATGGATGTAATGTTCATGTACTGAGTTTATTTGTGTCTTTATAATTTTTTATTTTGGTATACATTATACTTTTAGTTGTGTTTTATCTGTTTAGTTAGACTGCACACCAGTCAACACCAGATAACGTTCAGATAATAACTCTAAGGCACTAGTCATATTTTGTCACTGCTCTCATCCTGGTGTGTCAGACAGAACAGTACTTAAAGGCCAGCATTCCGTTCAGTTTTCCTTTAAGGTCACAAGCATGACGTAAGCAAGGAGAAGAAAGGAGGACACAACTAAAGGTTGGTTCATAAGTCGAGATGCACGTCTTGTTCCCTGTGCTGAATGACAAAAAATTGCAAATTGCTGCTATCCCCCGGTGACAGCAGTCGTGTACATTGCCCCCAGTCAGAACTCTGTGATGCGGACTTTGCGACTTGGAGCGTGTGATTGGTTAGAACTTTGTGGGTGTGTTTGTTCATGAGGAACACCGCATTGTTCCAGCAATGCTGAGGACCTGGACTCCGACAAGCTCTACCTTCTGCAGGTTATTTTCTTCAAATGTTTTTTTTTTGTCTGAAGCCAGTTATAAGAAAGAGCTAGAAGAACAGCTAATTTAATCCTATTGAACGGGAGCACGCAGCTGATTTTCACACCCATCACCACTGTCAACCTAAAAAAAAGGTTTTCCGCCGGACTTTTCTTCACCAAACACGACACTGATCATTGAGTGAATAAAAGCCCCCACAATATTCAGCCATCATTATTGCTGTCAATGTGCTTATGTGAGCTGTGGGAGGGCAGAGGGAGGATCTATAATAATTTATGGCCTACCGTGTCTTCAGCCTGTTTATACTCACTCAGGAAAAAGAAGTCCAAAATAACGCAATCACCAACCCGCTGTCTCACACCGTATTGAAGTGTAATCCAAGCTTAAGGCTCCGTTTTACTCCCGTGTATTCCAACAGAACTTTAAGTGTACATCAGAATGTGGAAATACACAGATGGTACTAGTTTATGGTTTTCTGTAGATACTGGTGAATACAAAATATCCTGTAAGTACAACTTGTCCCATATTGATGCAAATGTTGCCCATTATCAATTATACATAACACAAACAATATGCATAGAAAAAAAAGCCACATCTCTGGTTAGTGTTATTAACAAACTTGTACATGTATTTCACAAACTGCAGCATGTATTTAAGGTGATAACATTATTCACAAACACTAAAAGCATTAAACTACATATGTAAATACTACTTTTATTAGGCCTTTTTATTAAGGCACAAACTCAGGAAAACCATGTAAGATGACAACATATTTTCATGAGTTTAGGCTTATATTAGCATTGCAGCAATGACATCAACTACAACTACAATATACTATGGTGTCCTTTTAAAGGTTAGAAAGGTGCTGAAGAGAAAATAACTAAATACAGTGCCTTTTTATACATTGCCCTTGGCAAGTTGACTGGGCCTAGTTATTGCTATCTATGGCTACGTTTACACTGCAGGTCTTAATGCTCAGTTCCGATTTTTTGAAAAAATCTGATCTTTTTGTGTGAACGTTCACATTACATTTTAAATGTGACCTGCATCAGACTCCTGTGTGAACGCTACACAGCACTGACGTGACACGCATGCGCAGTAAAAGACGTGACGTCTCATCAGCCGGCTTGTTTGTTTACAGAGCTAGCATGGATGCTACATTTTGCACATCGAATCGGAAGTTGTTGTTTAATCAGAGCCGATTAAATAATTATCTGACATGCTTCTTTAGTTCAGTGTTTATATCTGAACTTGCCTCTGACCGGGATGCTCCAGTGAACCTTTTTTTTTTTTTTTTGAATGAATGAAATTACGAGCTGGAAAAAAGTATCGACCGAGTAGCTAACTTTAGGATCGATACTCTCCGTGACCCAGGCTGGACATCGTTATTATCATACTATTTACGTGGAAAATGAAAAGTAAAAAGATGAAACAACTGAACTTGTGTTTTGGAGCTGTAAACACACGGAGCTACAGATTTAAACAGCGTGACTTGAGGTTAGTGTCTTATCGATCCTTCACCCCCTCCTCCTGATGAAAAAGTCAGATGAATGTGACATGAGCGTTCACACKGCAGTCACTTTGAAAACATCAGATATATATCCGATTTAAAACCACATACTGAAACGGCCTGGATCGGATTTGAAAAAATCGGATTTGTCTCGTTCAGACTGTCATAAAAAAATCGGATATGAGTCAGATGGGTCACTAATTGCATAATACCTCATGAACTACTGGACTGATTTTTAAATGAAACTCTGCAAGGAATCATTGGATGTACATAAACAACTGATTTGATTTTTGAGTCAGTCAAATTCAAGATGGCTTCCACAGTTAAGTCTTGCCAAAAAGAAAAAGGACTGTAACTCAGTCAAGTTGTCAAAATTTGGTGTGAGTAGTTGTGAATAATTCAACACACATTCTTTAAGTGCTGGCACAACTCATTGGATAATCATATTACAATATCTTATGAGATTGATATAGATAGCATAATTTGCAATGTTTGACCAAACATCCCTTTTAAACAGAAGATGAACATAGTTCTGGCATGAAAGGTGGCAAATGATATACATTACTTCAAGGAATGCTAGGCTTTTAATCCTAAATCGTTGTTTGGCTCTGTGTTAACATTTATTCTGCAGAGTTTGGGCTTTTTTTTCTTTCAAAATGCCAACAGTGTTAGAGAAAAACAAAGCAGCTGTCAGATTGGACTCTTGTTTAGTATTTTTTTCAAATCTGCTTCTCTGATTCCACCATGTCTGGCAGGAGACATGTAGCATCTGTTTCAGTTTCCTCTCCATCATTGTCCATCCAATGATCTTTGATGACACCACTGCCTGAATACTGTCCCTCTCTTGAGATGTTAGATAATTGTAACCTCCTTTAAATTTTTTTACTTCAGTTTTTTCACTTCATTTTCTCAGCATTGGTAGCATACAACCTGATTAATGTGCACATGTAGAGGACATATTTTCTCACTGTTTTCTATAGTGAACAAAGAAGTAATCAGCAACGATTGAACTGATAAACTTTGTCTTATTAGGGTAGAGGCACCATGTTGAAACTGAGACAATAGAAAATGTTTTTTTTTTTACCCCAAAGCAGATAGCTAAGTATCAAATGTTAAAACACACACCAATGTAATTCTGTCCTTTTATATCAAAATTTTCCTCCACTGATGTCTGAGAGGTTGGTTTTACCATCAGTGGTTGACATGCTCAGGTTAATTGAGGTCAGGGGGATTAAAACCCTTCTACCATGATCTCTCCACCATTTTTAATTTATTTATTTTTGACTACTTTTCAGTATGCAATGAGGTGTGTTATGTGGATGTTGCATGCGTCTGAAGTAAAGTTGGGAGATCCACCATTCTTATAAGGCTACTTTGGGGTTTAGCCCTTCAATAGATCACTCTACCTGCCCCAAATGGAAAATTGATTTCCTCAGTCTTTCCTGTCCTCCCTCACTGGGGCTAATTAGAAATCACTTACAGCCCACCTCAAGGGAAATGCATAAACATTATTTAAAAGCTTAGTCTTCCTTGAAGTAATGCATATCACCCAACGTCTGTGATGCCAGAGTTTTAAACTGAGATCGTAATGTTGAGAGAGAAAATAGCCTCTGTATAAAATAGGGCAAATCTTGAAAACTAAATTATTTCGTTGGTTATCCATTGACACCAAATAGTGTTTCAGATGAGTCAACTACCAGATCAAATTTTAGCATTCGCTATAGCCATTTTTGTGTTTTGATTTAGCTTTGGCATCTTGAATTAAACTGACTTTCAGTTCTAGATGTACATCCAAAGATTATATTCTGAGATTTTAAATTTGAACACCCACCATAATACTACCGAGCGCTCTTAAGGGGCAATCACTTTTGTAGAATATATATTTATTGCTGCCAAACTTCATGCAACTTGTGAATCCTTCTTTTGTTCTTTCTGAAGATTTTTTGACACTTGGCAAATAACTTCGGGCCTCAGCTAAGGGCCGGGGAATGCTTGTTTGTTCGTTGGAGGTGTGGGTGTGAAGAGATGGAGAAAGTTTTATGGAGGACGAGGAGATTGACTTTCCATGCAAGTGTCGTCCAACCTTGTACAGTTTTGGGGGTCTCGCATGAACGGGTCCCTGGCATGACATCACATCCCATACATGGAGGTGAAGGCTGAGACTGAAACGGCTTGAAATCTCTCAAAAAGATTTTTACAACCAGTTTGCATTACTTTTCGATGTTTGTTTTAGAACGTAGGCATTTATTTTGTCTCCATCATATTTTGCTGGATATGTAATATAATGATGGGTGTTGGACTTTCCATGTTTAAATCATTCAGTTGTGGTCTATATAAAGGGGAACGTCAATGCTTTGGTCTGACTTGCTAATTACTGTAGCTCCTTTTTAGTAGTTATGCAGCAAATACTGTGACATTCTTGTTCAAAACATGTTAAAGGCAATAGAGAAAACTGAATGTACTGAATAATATCGCTCGACAAGAGTATAAAGATATCTACGCTCCACAGGTAGAGATTAAATTAAACTTTTCTGCACTCCTAGAGACTCCAAGTACACAACAAAAGTATTTATGAGCTAAAAAAACGTGGATTTTGAATGACATGTTGCTTTTAAAGCCAACTTTTGGGAAACCCTTTCAGCTGTGACCAAATTAAATATTAATCTAAAAAAAATCACCTTAGGTATACGTAATGAGTTATGTTTTTGTTTTCTCATGTCAGTTGGCTGTAGAGGCTATATTGAAATGGGTTTTAATCATCAAAATATATTTGGAATTTTGTATGTTGCAGATGCACATCCAGTGATTACTTTATGGAAGTTTCATTAAAATCTGTCCACTGGTGTCAGTCCATGAATTGGGTATACTACAATAGGTAATGGCAACAAAACAAACAAGGATCAGTTCAACCACACCAGATGTGAATGTGTTTTATGTAAAGATGACCTTAGTTATAGCCGTTTTTGTGTTTGTAAAAGTGGATTCAGTTATTTTAAATTGGGTTGACTTCAAAAGATGTTCAATGAATACTTTGAGTTTCATTAAATTCTATTTAGAAGTTTATGAAATATTTTGCTAAAAAGTCATGAGCAAAAACATTAACACTATCCTTTTAGCAGCATGCAATAATGGCTCATTGGTAAATTTGTAATTATTAAATACAATTTAATTATTCAATTCTTTGAATAAATTTAAGGGAAAAAACATTTTCCATGCATCTTTCTCTCTTTCTATTTTAACCCTGTTACTTTTTGAGTGATCCGTAAATTTGGCTGAGTCTTGTCTGTTAGCAGTGAGCTGTACCCATACCTGCGTCCGAATGTTCACCTGCTGTTATAAATTAAGAGTGCGAGTCCCCAAAGTGCAGTCGCCATCAGCATTAGTTTCACTGTTTTATTCATTTGCTTCTTTGTCTTGTCACAAAGCTGCCCTACATTAAATTTTGTGTACAGAGGGAGGTCAGAATGCATTACTTCTTGGCGCTGCTAATCCAGGTGGGCTGTGGGGAGCAGGGGAAAGTGGTAGGAAAGGAGTAGGGCAGAATGTGACTAGGATGTGAAAAATTGGGGACAGACAAACTGTGGATGGCAAGAGTAACGGGGGAATGGGTGGTGGGGGTTAGAAGTGGAGCGATGAGTGAGAATGATATGAGGGGAAAGGAGAGCAGCCAAGCAAAAGTCAAAGTGGGAGCATACAGAGGCAGGTGAAGATGGACAACTGCTCTGAGATTTCTGTGTGCTGTAACTAGTTAAAGATGGCTCAAGATAGAAGAAAATGACACCCAAAAGAGAGAATCAAGCCCATAAATAATAGTGATTAGAGGAACAAACAATAACTTAATGCTACTGCGAGAAACCGCTTAACAGTAAACCAATACAATAAATGATTAATGCTGCGTTCCAGTTGTATCAGAACTCGAAATTCTGAAGCCAGACTGACGTCAGTTCCGATCTGATAGCGTTCCAGTTTCAAACATCGGAAAAAGTGTTTCTATTATTTTGCTCTACAACAATAAAACTTACAATAATAGTGCTCTACGTGGTGTTTTGAGTGTACAAACAGTGTTAAAACATATATTTTAACTATCACTGTAAAGCACTACAAGTACGTCTGATGTAATGTAAAATAAACAAGACAGAACTGCTAAAAACGTAAAAGTAAAGAGTTTCATGTGCGCAGCAACCATGTTGAAATGATGACGTAACGCATGCTCGGGCTGCTCGGGTATGGTTTGGATGCGCCGACCTCTCGACTCGAAACTACGGCTTCAGGAGGCGTTCCAGTTGAAAAATAGAAATCGGAGGCTCGAAGCTACGACCTTCAAGGACAACTGGAACGCGGTACAATTTCTTTCCCCTTTTTTCATCGTTAACCTGCTTCTTACATTTTAAATCCGTGATTGAAGAGTTTTAAAGCCCATCAAACCCTTATATATCACCTAACACAGCAAACAGCTATGATTTGAAGGACTCAGTCCTGACAAACCCATGATTCTGAAATATGACTTTTCCCTTCAGCTGTTCTGTAAGGCTGTGTTAATCACAGGTGGGCCCGTGTTTACTCATGCGAGCCTGATAGTTGTAGTTCTACACAGGTGTAGCCACATGGGATTTAGTGGAGACAAATGATGTGGGTGTTACTGCAATTAATTGTCCCTGTACAGACACGGCGTCCTGTATGAGAGAGGCTTGACTACGAACACCTGTGAATGGGTGAGCTGAGATGCAGGGTCTGTGGGGAGATGAACGGTAATAAATATCATTTTTGGGAAGAAAAGTAAGGTTAAACATGAATGATTAGAAAGCATGGCTGTTTGTTCCTCTTATTTTAAACTAAGATTTTATTGTCAATTTTGTTGTTTTTAACAAAATAAAGGATTATTAATATTATTATTATTAATAATAATAATAATAATAATAATAAATAATTAGTGATCTATAATGTCAGGTCTACTCTAGATGAAATGGAAAATGCATAGATGATTTAAATTGAATACAGGTAAAGATTGCGGTGGTTTTTTGTTTGTTGTTTATTGTTTGACTGTTTTTTATTTTTATTTTTGTACAGCTCTGACCTTCTGATTCTGAATGGAATTTTGCACGTGTTTAAAAAAATAACTAATTTGACATTTTTTTCAAAATGGCACCAGATTTTGCAGACTTTACTTTCTCTGGAAAGCTAAAATAAATTATCATCAAATGTCCTAGATTGGTGAATCGCTTTTTCAATTTTGTGACTATGGCACATTGCAGCTTGATAATCAGTAAAAAACAATTAGTGCTCAACTGCGGTGCATTCAAAAACGGTATTCTCTCTTGACTGATGGAATATTTTATTCCTGGTTAGTAGGAGAGGGTGATTAGATGATCTTGGTTATACTTGACAAGATAAAATACTGTGCATGAGTGGCATAGGATATTCTGCTAAAAAACAAAACAAAAAGATTGTTTTAGGCAAAGCTTTATGAAATACAGTTTGAGTCAATCTGAAAGTTGTCTAGTACGTCTTCGTACTCCAGGTCATGTTGGTGTTTCAGGTGATTAAACAGGTTTTTAGGGTTGGGGTTAGCTACCTCATGCTGCCTTTCATCATTGGACTGACTTGCACGCCTGATAGTGATAGTGTGTCGTACACAAAAATATGTCATGACATGGCATTAATTGGCAAGTTTTAATTGTCGACAGTTTTACTGACGATTATTTGCACATGATACGATTTTGCCAACCCTATTCCTTAGGAGTAACAATTTTTGTTCTAGACCATATTAACTCAAAAAGTTGGTTCCAGCTCTGGACAGGAGGTTCAATCCTTCAAACACTGAAGAGGAATTCTGCTGTTCCTCCCACTGAAAGCAACATTCCTGCCCCTGCCATCAGAAATGGGACTATTTCCAGGTTTGTGGCAGAACTGTTACCTTTCTCAACATCCTGTCTAAACGGGGAGCAGGCAGCTCAGAAGCTCCCGCTGTGCGTAGGAGCCTGTCAGAGGGACAGCAGGAAGATTGGAGTATGGACTGGAGGACGGGTACACTCTCCTCATTCTTTTTACCAAAGTCACAGGGCTTTCTGGCAGACAGAACTGCAAGGATGCATGTTTCTCAATCTCCAAGCCTCTTCTCACTTGAAGTTCCACGTCTTGTATTGGACAAATAAAGTCAACTCTGCAGTTAGTTGCATTTCATTTTGCAACTAAATCCCATCAGTGTTTTATTTTTCTCTCTTCAGTTCCTACAGCATGTTCCTCCCATACCTCCTTAGTAGCCTTTTAGCACCACAGTCAGTTTTGTAAAGTCAAAATAAAAATCTCTGAGCTTCCTGATAACCTGCAATCAGACACCCTCCACTGTTCTTGTAGACTAGTCAAGGAAAATCGTAATCACTCATGTTTTCCTTTTGTATCTCATAGGAAAAACTTGTAGTGGGAAGTATTTGAGCTAATTTGCCACACTTGACTGGCTTTGCTTGACATCGCACTCGCTCTGGGGCTGTCACACACTGCACTGTCTACGCTAAAATGAAATGTCAGCTCGCACAACTAAACATACTGTTAAATAAAATATTGACAAGGAAATCAAGTAAAATTCATTTTCCTTTATGTCCCTTTCAGAAAGATAAACCACAATAAGCAAAGAAGTGACAGCCCCCCCCACTCGCCCCATTCCAACTATAAAAACAAAACCCTGTGACAAGCAGTGCTGTCAAATGTGCATATGGTTAACTTGTCAGTGTGTTACGCACACAAAACAGCTGCCTCACCACGCTCTCCCTCTCTCTGGTGCATCACCGGGTGTGTTTGAGTGCCTGCTTGTGGCGCTCTCTGTAATTCTATGTACATGTGTGAATAAGGAAGGCAGCTCTCCGCAGGGCTTGCTTAACTAAGATTAATTGCACCTAATCCACTGTGCCAGGTGGAACATGGACCATGCTTGGTGCACTTACGCAAACACACAATCAGGCACACACATCCCATTATAGCCTCGCCGCTGGAAATTAGCTCCACGACTCTCCTGACACACCAGACCAGACCGCGGCTCGATAGCGCCATTTACTTCCTGACGTGTTGCACATTTATCACTGCTCCCTTCCTCCGACAGATGAACGCATGGACAGAGAAAACGCTGTGACAGAAGGACAAGCTATCTGCCCTCAGACGTCTGTACCAGCTGGCATTGACAAAACAGAAACAAGGTGTTTGTCTTCCTTTCTTCATAAACAAGGAAAGGCAGCGTGATCTGGTTGTGTTTGATGGGGTAGTATCAATGGTGTCCTTTCTGCCAGATTTTCACAAGTCAAAGGAAGGTCTAATAAATGTCTTCTCAGTGCGCTAATTTACATGGCGAAGTTTCCATCATCTCAGAGGCGTACACATGCACATCTCTTTTTACATTCTTGTCTAAAATACACGGGACTTCCTTCTTTTAAGGTTTTGCATCTTTTTCTCCTTTTTCTTTAACTTGTCCTCCCGTCACCTCCCTTTGACTGTTTCTAATGGATCACGCAGCGTTGAGCGAAAGTCATCATTAATCTTGTGGTAGAGTTTCATCAATAAACTATATCTACACCACAGCTTCCAGGCTTTTTATTTTGAACCTTTTCATTTCTGTCAGATGAACTGCATTGTCATTACTAGGGGTGGGAGTCTTAGGGCACCTCATTGATTAGATTTGATCATGATTCAGAGGGCTGCAATGTAATTATGAAACAATCATTGATACATTTGCAAAAAATTCTCACATTTTAATATAAACTAAATATTTTGCTCTACAGTGAAGTACAAATGGTTTTAATTGAAACAAGATTATGGGAACAAAATTAACAAATGGAGTCTAAATATTAGATACAGTATCAGATTCTGTGGCTGTGGATGCCCAATTGTCACATTAGAGCTCATTTACCAGCTTTTTTCCTTAAAGTGTGGGAATGAAAGCATAAGCCTTGAGTTTTCAATCACTGAATGTGTACGCAAATCCTTCACAGTAAAAATTGCAATAAGTTCAGTAATTTGCTTGGCCTTTTCTGAATTGTGTTGAATGTTTGACGTCCATTACTCAGGAGTCAAAATGTTGGCAGCAACAGCTAGTAACATACTACCAGCAGTTTTTTTTTTACTTCTTCCTCCTCTGGGTGGAAACATGTACACAACTTGTGTATAACAGCTCTTGTCAATTTCATTTTTCCTTTTTTTAAAATTCATAGAAACCCCAGCTATTTCCAAATGTTGATCTTCTATTCAAAATAGAGCTGTTTTAGAATAGAATAGAAACAGCCTTTATTGTCCCGCAGAGGGGAAATTCAGGTGTAACAGCAGCAGCAGATATATCAGTCCACAAAACAATATATTGCTATGTGACATTATCAACAGTAGCAATAATAATAGTGGTAAAATAATAATGATTAAAATAAAAATAAAATAAAATAAAAATGCTGTACAAATTACTTAAAATTACTATACTGCGTCTTGGTCAGCATCTCGTCCTCCCTTGTTTGTGCACTCCATGATCTGTTCAGGTGCTGCTTTTTATTTTTAAAAATCAGCTCAGTTATTTTTTATTATAACACTTACCCATATTCATCACCACAACCACATACTTCATTGCTCATTTTTTTCTACGTTAATCCAATTTTCAGTAAAACATTTCCACATCTTTTTATCATTTACTAAGTTGCCTATTGCCATTCACTGATTAGTGTTTTTAAACCTTTCTTGTGATTTACTTGTACACGTGGCAAACTCAATTTCCCTATGAAGCAACCGATTCAGAGTGTTTGATATGCGGAGTAGTTATTTTCAATGTTTAAGTCTTACTTTTCAGTAGTTTTTGCGAGTACAGTAAGTAGGGACTGACACTACAAGGTTTTCCTTGGCTCAGTTGACATTTTGTACACAAATGATGAGTATAACAGAACATTTACATTAAATACAATGTGTCTCTGTAACAGTAATCTGTTCATTTTCCTGTTACTTTTAACTGTTTGACACAAAAACAGCTCTTACTTACTAGAACCAGACCCTTTTGGGGCTGTTGCTGTAAAATTGTCTATAGAGGAAAATTTCTGCTGTATCGTCATTTCTGTGATTCTTCATCATGTTTGTGTGCATGTAAGAGAAAATGTTTTATTGACCAGTTGTGAAGATTGATTGAGAGAAATGGGTCAGGAGGAATGTGAACAAATCAACATATAAAGTTTTAGTTGAAGACTGTAAGTAGCAATTGAGCTTGAAGTGTTTGTGAGCTGAAAGCCTAAAGAGCAAATTGTGTTGTGCCAGTGGGACAAAAGAAGCTCGGCCTTGTAAATGTGACTTCATATAGAAATCGACAACCTCAGGAATCATTTTGTCTTTGGTAGCACTTAATGGATGAAATAATATTTTAAGGTTTTATGTTTTTGCTTTTACATCTTTGTTCATAGATTTAATAAGCTGCCAGTGGTTTGTAATGTACTCAGCGGATTGTATTTAAATTAGTGGCCATTGTTTATTCTTGTTCAACAAATCCAGGTCAGCGAGGTTAAGGAAAGATGAGAACATTGCATGGCAACATGGAGACAAAAACAAGCATTTATTCTCAAGACCTTTAAATGCATGCATCTTTGTTCTATGGTAAACAATAGTAGGTGTAGTGTTTTGTTTACTCACATACTGTATGGAGTAAAGTCAAGACAAGTGTTTTTATAGATGCTCGGAGCTTTTCACAGATGCTTTTAAGAAAAACAGCAGAACTACAAGTGTAAACTGTTAAGAGCCTCTCTGTTTTCACCTTCAAAATCAGATGTGAGTCTGAGTTTTAAATCTAGTAGAGTAAAATTGGATTATCAGCTATGTTTACTGAATGGGTTGAGTATACTCAGTAAATTACGGTGGGGGTTGGGCGCCGGGTCTTAAAAGTAAGGGGGGATTTTTTTCTGAACCTTTGCTGGGAGACTAGTTGGTGGGGAAAAATTTTGTGGAGTGTGAATTAAAGCTCCTCTGGTGGAAAGTGAAATCTCTTCAAAAAATAAGTAAAGTTATTTTATTTTACTTATATATATATATACATATATATATATATGTATATGTGTGTTTGGTGTTGCCTAAATGCTATTTCCTGACGTGTTAACACAATAGAGTAGAATAAATCTTTATTTTAAAAGACATAAAAACAAACAAAAATGTGTACATATACGTAAACATGAATAAACATCCTGTGATGGACTTGCGACCTGTCTAGGGTGTACCCCGCCCCTCGCACTGTGACTTCTGTTTATGGGCACCAGTGACCCCTGTGACCCTAGAAAAGGAATAAACAGGTATAGATGATGGATGGATGGATGGATGGATGGATGGATGGATGGATGGATGGATAGATGGATGAACATATTGGGCAAATTACAAGACCAACCGTATTAAAAGTAGGTTGAAGTAAAACTTTTATTTTCCTACCACTTTCTCACTAACCTTAATGTTATCAAAATTTAAAATTTTAAGGCAAATCCTCTAAAGGTTGAAACGTTTTTATTTTTGTACGTTTGTTTTTAGTTTTGTACGAGTCTGATTGTTGGCCCATCTGTCCTTATAATAAATGGTTCAGTTTTCCTACTCTGCCCATTCAAAACTAGAGGAAGGAAACGGAGGATAAAGAAATTATGGCTCTCCAAGTTTCAGACATGAGGCACCATTCTATTCTATTACTCATCTGCTCAACTTGACGTCGGCGGATAAAAACTTCAGCCAGTGTTTGTGTGCAAGCGTATCAGCGTGTGTGTGTTAAACTGCATCAGACTTTCCAGGCAAGGCCCCGTCAGGCTGTCAAAGTGGTGATTAGAATGTGTTGTGACACACAGTTATGTGCATCCTCACATTCAGACCCAAGTACACACTAAAATACATCTTGCTGCCTGCACAGAGATTTTGTGGCCTGCAGCAGCTTACAAGGTCCATTGCAGTTCACCTCTTGTGTCAGCGAGTATTAGAGTATGGACTGTCTGTTTCATGGCACAGACGCACACACGCTGATAGGGCCTTGTTGATTATAACGGTTACCATTACTACACCAAGGTGAGGAGTTTTGCTCGTGGCTGACAAAGGCCTTCACTCCACCACATGTACACAAGTGCACACACTCACACACACTTTAGATGCACAGCATGCAATGCTTTTCGTCCCTAGTCTTGACACACAACTGTTAAGACAAAACCCACAACTCTCCCACTGTTTAGGAACATGCAGGATCGAGTCTAGCTTCCTCCTTCATTTTCTGTTACCCTTACTTAACTCATGACTTCACACATCCCCCTTTAAACACACATTCACTTTGTCTCTGTCTCATGTAAACACACCATCACTGCTCCTTTCGCTGTCTCAAACACACACACACACACACACATATACAATCAAGCAGCTCTGAGGGAATGGGCAAAACTCATTCCCAGTCTGCCCTCAGGACCCAGATTGATTGATAGGAGAGGCGTCAGGGCAGCAGAAATGAATGAGGAATAGCAAATGGTGGCACATGCTCCCACCTCCATGCCTTGATGATATTGTTAAATGGACTGTTTTCAGGCTAATGCTGCCATAGTTTATGGATTGGTACCACTAACCCTGGTAACGCACCAGTTGGGAGCAAAAAGTCTTGTAACTGGGTCTATTGAAAAAATATAAAGGTTGTCTAATGTTGCCTCATATTTTAAAACCCATTTATTTTTGTTCTTTGACATGAACAACTCAAAATATTCTTCTATAGTCATATAAATCCTCTTCTTTGTGTGGCAACTGACTGGAAAGAGATGGATTATTAAAGAGAACATAATAAAAAATATACCACAGCAACACAGTGGTATATTTATATATGGTATATCAAGGTGGTCGCAGGCAGTGGTGGACACAGTTAACCAAAAAGTTAGCATTGGTAATGCTACACTGCTAAACATGTAAAAGAATAATAATTTGCAGAAACTAAAACTAACAGCTAATTACTAACCACTAAGATGACTCCCACTCAGTCTGCATCCCATGTCTTCCTCCAGCTGAAGACAGGTAGGACTGACAAACCTGTTGATGCAAGTTTGTTATCCTTTGGGCAAAACCTTATTTAATGGAAGCTAATTGGTCTGCTAACTGTTTTCAAATTTATGCTACGCTTCATTTGAAGCAGAACTCGAAATTGTGAAGTTGGACTAATAATAGTTTCAAGTTGAAAGTGTTCCAGTTTCTTTCTTGTCATAAAAAATCATTTCTATTTTTTGCTCTGACGGAATAATGCATCAATAACAACAATATCACTCTATGCAGCATCTGAGTTTACAAACAGCGTTAAAACTTATTGCCTAATAACAATTATTATAAAATACTATAAGTATGACTTACAAGATTTAGTGTCATACTTGTGAATGTCTTTGTATCATCATCTAGATACTGTGACTGGTCACAGTCCCACCCATAACATCCCTTTGTGCCTAATCTTGCCGTGAATGAATAGTACACAAGCTTTTCTTGCTTGTACATGAATTGTTAATCCTCTGTTGCCTTTAATTGTCTTGTTTCTTTTAATGCTCGTAATCCATCAAAACAATGAGTCAGTCATTACTTTAAAAAGGTTATTTTCTTAATTATTTGCCTACTCAGAGAAAATAAAGATATATATTTTTCTGTTTTTAAAAGTTTCTTTACTCTAAAAACATTCAGTTCTATTTTTATATCAGTAAGATATCACTCGTAAAAAATAATTGTCTGACATTTGTTATTCCTTTCAACAGATGGGGATCTGCTGGGGCTTTACAACTTCAATATATTGTGGTGTATGCACATGTGTGATGGTCACTGAGATTGTTCCGCTATATATTTTGACAGCTATAATTCATGGTTTATGAACAAACAAGGTAGTGATCCTGTGGCATTTACAAGGCTCTGCGCTTTGTATTAGATCTTATGGGGATGAGCTGGCTGGCTGGCTGCCCCAAGTCTGTTTCTTTCAACCAACTAAATCTAAGTTTAGCTATCAGGCTGAAAGTCATTTGATTGTTTGCATGCCTTCTGTATATATTTTTGCCTTACCTGAGCACTGCACTGGTTTCTTGAAAAGCTTGCCTGTCTGCTTGAGTTTCTTGTGAAAGCTGGGTGTCATCCAGATGGGTGGAATGCAGCTTTATGTAGACTTAACAGTCTGTGTGGAATTCATGAATATTTTAGTCAACTGGCCTCCGCGGGGTGTCAAAAACTTATTGGCATCACCCTTTGAGGTAATGGTCTTAGGTTGTGGTTCTAATTCCAAGTTGCTCTTAAAAGTGTACCAGTTGTCTGTGGGCCTTTCAGCTTGCTTTGTGGTTTACCTTGCATGCATGCATATGTTTTTATTTTATTATTTTTCCCGTCAAGACACTTCTCATTTTTAGAGTTGGCAATATTTTTTTTTTTACAAGAAATCATCATTTAATATGAAAATGACAGGCATTTAGATGGAGACAAGTTGTAACAATGCCCTGTTCGGTTTTCTGACGCCTTCATGATACCCTCAGGGCATTGTGCTGATCCTTGGGTTCGCCAAAATTTAACAAACATTTCTGTCTGTAAGTTTTGTTATTTTGCTCTTTTTATGTTTGTAGGACCTGACCACTGTACATCATGTAATCCCATGAGAGCTGCAGTTGTAACCAATTATCTCGCCATCATACAATGTATCCTGCCTACTGCCAAGTGACATTGGAACATCTGTGCTATTGAACAATGTTTTTAACTTTACAATCGGTGACCATAATGCTATGACCTATTGATCTAAAAATATAACTTAATCTAGCTTCCTGGAACCAGAGTAAGACAGGATTTTTGGAGACCCTGTTAAAACTGTGCCAAATGAAAGCTTGGTATACGGTCTCACCATCTGCCAACTCCTTGTTTTCTATTACATGCTATTTATTGTATTTTAAAGGCTAATTGATCTTCTACCATCATTTCTTAATTTAGAAATGCAGCACTATGTAATTTTATTTTCATTGCATGATGGAACAAATCAATTTAACAATAAACGGTTCAAACAGGAAAGTTCATAATATTACAGAATGTATAGGTCACATTTAATGGTTCTTTGTTTGAAAAAAGGTCAACATGCTGGCAGGCTTATCAAGTATGACCAAAGGATACAACAGGACTGCAAAATGTCCTGCTGAGTGGAAGACCTGATCAGAAGATGTTTTTTTAATGCACAAAAAGAAAGCAGGTGTTAAATTTCCATAATCATGATCTTCGTGGACCAGAAGCTTTCTATACAAATCATTCAAATTTGCTTCTGCTCCTTCTTCTCTGGTGTGACTTGACACCTCTGCCACACCAGCTTACTGCAAGACATTTTACCAATTTTTAAGTTTCAGCTTGCCCATCTGTCATTCTCCTCTGTAACCTTGCTCTGATTATCTTTTGGTCTATGCAATGTAAATGCAACCCCAATTCCAATGAAGTTGGAACATTGTGTAAAACAAAACAAAATACGATGATTTGCAAAGATATTTTAAACCTATATTCTACTGAATCCACTACAAAAACAAGATATTTAATGTTCAAACGGATAAACTTTGTTTTGTGTTGTTGTCTGGGGTCTCCATTGTCAAATTATATGCTTCATAACGTGCCATACATTTTCAATGGGTGATTATCAAGATGCATCCGGGCATTTATATCATCAGGACAGTTATATTTATGTTAAAGATGTGCTATACACACTTTCTTAAATAGTAGTTGTCACAATGGAGAAAATAATACTGCAATACAAGAATGGCACCAAAATAAGCCAAGCCATAAGTAAGAACTTAATCTGCTGTGCTGTTTAAGGTTGACTTGCAGATATAACAATTTTTTAAAAACAATATTCAAAAGCATATTATTGCTAATGTATAAACTTGATATGTGATAACACCTAGCCTGACCTGTCACTTCAACCTAAATTCTATTTCATAGTCCCTCCAAACTTCCAGAATCGGCTTGGATTGTCACAGTTTCATGATGAAAATTACATCACTGTGTTTTTGCATTGACTCTGCCGCCCCTTTTGTCACAACACTCGCTTCCAAAATAAAATTTAAAAAAAAACACCTCGCTTCCAGAAGCCGACTGTTGTAGGCTACCCGGAAGCAGACATTTATGAAAATAGTCAAATGGCCAGAAACTTGTTGATGGAGATAAAACAGACCTGCATGGAGGAATCTGTCTGACAAAACTGTGGAGCTTTAACCGGAACAGATTTATGCACAAATAACATCGAATGCGTGGCATCAGATTTTTTTTTTTCCGTATTGTAGATTCCAGCGGGAAGAAACCCCATGCAGTGATGTTTACCACAGTGGTAGGGGTTTCACAGGAGCTTGACATGGTGCGTCTTAGGAGCTATGAAAGGTGTGAGCTAAAACAAACATCAAACACCCACTTGACTGTGCGTTGACTGTTGGGCTTCGGAAGGAGTACATGGAGGCCTTAAGCCTTTTTCAGTTTTATGCGTAAGTGGTACATTATCTCTATAGAGCAGCCATTTCCCTTTAAGACTTGCTCAACTGTTGAGTTTCTATCAAAGGGGAAAAAGTCACAAAATATATATATTTTTTTTACTAAGAAGGAAATCAATAATTTGTTTTCATTTGCCTCTTTGGTGTGCAAATATTGAGAAGTAAGGCGTTATGAAAATGCAAGAAAAATATTTCAGTATAAGCTCAAAGTAGCATTCATTTAGAAAACCCCTCTTTCTCTTTCCCCTGCAAAAATCAGAAAAAAAAGATATGAGTTAAAATCTCTGTAAAAGGTGCCAAGACGTTTGCCTGTCCGAAGACTTTTAGTGTTTTAGTAGATTTTAGCTGCTCAGTTGGCCTTCAGGCTTTGAAAGGAAAACTGCAGAGACCATTGCTTTTAAAACCTCTCTCTGCTCTCGAGTTTTCACCTCTTGAAAAGATTATTTTAAAACCATTCAGATCAATGTCTTTCCCCAGCATATTCTTTGAATGTACATCATGGGTTGAAAAGAACACAGCTGTAAATCTGTATCAAAGGCACTTTGAAGAATTTCATCCCAGCTTTTTATTTGAAAATACTTTTAAATAATACACTGACATGTATTGTAAATCTAAGCTGTCAGATAATTTAACATGGAAATCTGAGACTTTTATGTCCATCTATACACTGTGGCCTGTAGTTTGAGTTACCCAGAATACCACGCTCAAAATACATAATCATATTTAGATTGAGGTCTTAGATAGACAGTTTCAAACAATCTTCTCATCTGTTGAATAAACTTTTAACTTCTCCAAATATTTGCCAATGAGCTGTTTAAGTATAGTCCTACTGCATCACTGCTTTACCTTTTTAGTATTTAAATGACATTTAGTTATTCCAGAATTGTACTTGTTTGTGTGTGTGTGTGTGTGTGTAACTTTCAGGACACTCATTGAATAAATTTGTTTTTAAATCTAGTGTGTGGGTTCAAGTATGAAAATAAAATTAACGGAGTTTACAAGAATAAATTTGGTGTTTCTTTTTTATTTTTTGTTGACAAAAATTTTAACAGATGCAATAAACGAGGGCTGTTAAACCCTTCACAGTTTTTGTTGCAGTAAAAATACTGCCATTTTGAATGCAAAAAAAACTTCCACACGCGTGGGGAAAAAAGCTGTACTTAAACGAACAGTAATTAATCCTGTTAATTTTAACAAGAACCAATTTAAGTACCGTATTTTTCGGACTATAAGCCGCACCGGACTATAAGCCGCACCCGCCATTTTTAAAAAAAATCGGCGAACATTAACATTTAAGCCGCACCGGACTATAAGCCGCACCCCCAACATAAAAAAACAGTACACCCAAATTTGTCATCAAAAAAAGTGAATTCAACATCAAAACATAAAAAGCAAACCTTTAAGAATTAAAGTTCCGAGGAATACGGTTCATTTAACTGACCTTATTTTGGTAGTTTTCTTTAACAGTTTCTGGTCCAACAAAACGTCTCATTCATCGTCCTCCGGCTCACTGAAACCATCGAAGTCCTCYTCTTCAGTGTCGGAGTTAAACAAGCTGAGAAAAGCTGCGTCATACAGCGATATCTGTTCAGTGTTGCTTTCTGTGTCGCTGTCCTCCCGGGGTAATGCTGGCTCTGAAGCTGTGGTGGGAAAGCCCTCCCGCTCCAGCAGACGTCACTGCATGGGATTCCTTCCCCAGGGAGTGCAATGAGGAAAAAAAAGTCTGCAGCTCTTCACGACGTTTATCCACAAACTGGTCCTGGATTAAGCTCCAAAGTTTTTATCAGTCAGATTCCACAAAATGTCTGTTTTATCCCCTTTTATGAGTTTTTGGCCATTGACTATCTTTAAATCGCTGCTTCCTGGTACAACAGTAGGCTCTGGAAGCGATCGCTTTTTTCTTTTTTTTCTCCTTTCTTTTTTTGAAGCGAGTGGTTGAAGCAAATGGAGCATAAGAGCCCCCTGGTGGCTGAAGAAAAAAATCCATGTATAAGCCGCACCGGTCTATAAGCCGCATGGTTCAAAGTTCAGGAAAAAAGTCACGGCTTAAAGTCTGAAAAATACGGTACCCGCTCTCTAAATGAGGACTGTCTGTCATAGTTTTGTTTTAAAAGTGAGATATTGGGTATTTTCCAGGCACATACTGTTAGGTCCATATCTATTTGTTCACCGACACAAAGTTTGTTTTTTGTCTGTTTACTGAAACATTTTCAAGTTATAGTTGTATATGGACATAGACATAAAGTCCTGACTTTGAGCTTTCATTTTAGGACATCCAAAATACAATTGGATGAATGATCTAGGAGTTCAGCTCCTTAACATGTGCCCAACCTGCTTTTAAAGAGACTGAAAGTAATTGGACATTTGACCCAAAATCTGTTTTATGGGCAGGTGTGGGCAATTCCTTCACTGTGTCATTCTCATCCAAGCAGATAAGACCTGGAGTTGATTTAAGATATGGTGCTTGCATTTTGTTGTGAAGAAAGCATGTGGTCTTAGGCTCCATGCAGGTGAAATAAGCCATTCTTAAAATGTGAAAACAGAAAACAACCAGCTGAGAAATTGCTTCAGTGGAGAAATCTACAGTTTGGTACATCCTGAGAAAGAAAGAAAGAAAGAAAGAAAGAAAGAAAGAAAGAAAGAAAGAAAGAAAGAAAGAAAGAAAGCACTGGTGAACTCATTAATGCAAAAAGACCTGAATGCCCACAGAAGACAATAGTGGTGGATGATTGCAGAATAATTTTGATGGTGAAGAGAAACCCCTTCACAACAGCCAACCAAGTGAACACCACTCACCAGGAGGTAGGCTTATCAATATCCAAATCTACCATATAGAGAAAATTGCATGAATGTAAATACAGAGGGTTCACTGCACAGTGTAAGCCATTCATAATCCTCAAGAATAAAAAGGCTAGATTGAACTTTGCTAAAAAAAAACATCTAAAAAAGGCCAACACAGTTCTGGAAGAACATTATTTGGATTGATGAAACTAATATCAACCTCTACCAGAATGATGAGAATGAAAAAAGTATGGCGAAGGCATGGTAGAGCTCATGATACAAAGCATATCGCATCATCTGTAAAACAAAGCTGTGGGGGAGGCGCAGGTGAGGGATGCTCAGTAGTGCGAGAGCTCGGCTGTGGACTGAGCTCCAGGAGTTTTGGGTCAATAGGTGACACTTTGTGCCAGCAAGCATTATTGAACCTCTGAATGACTACCACTAGAAATGCAAGAATTTCTCAAACATGCATGAATAAGTCAAAGCAGCACTCTGGGTATGTTTTGATAAGGGATTGAAATAAAATAACACTCAAATAAGTTGATTTTGCACAATGTCTTTCCTTAAAAAAATGTGTCCATATAGTTGGTATGAACTGAACACTTGTGAGTTTAAGCCTACTTACTATATATTCTGGTGGGGTTTATGCTGGAAATAGCACCCTGTCTGAAATAGCACAGTAGTTGTTTAATAACAACTTGATGCATTATTGCTACCTTGTGATTCTGTTAGCATTGTGTTACTACCAGGTGCCGGTGGGTAACAAATAACAACAAACGTAGATGCTTATTTTGATGATAGTTGAATTATTTTTTCAAATGTGTACCTTTGAACGTATCACCAAATATTCAAAATTCACAGCCCATCTGTAGTTAAAACCTCTAGTATTCTTACTATTATTATAGAAAATTGGGTTGACAGTTGCTGATTGGAAAAGGAAACCCAGACAGCTTGTGGTTTTTCCTGCTATTGCTGTCAATCCTTCAGCCCGCAGTTTCTGTCTAAAAGAGTTTGTGCACAATTTCCCTGCTAATGATGGGATGTGGGGGCAGGTGTACGCACCAGTGGTGCCCGAGAGGTAAGAACTCATATGGAGAGAAGAAGTGCTGAGACAAATGGGGCGGTTTGGTGGCAGGCTGTCTTCCTCCTCCATTAAGCTCTGTTTTAGTCTGCTGCTAGCCTGATTCTGGTCAGGACCCCCCCTCCCGCCGGCAGACTCCCTCTCAGTCTGTCACTAACGCGTTTCCATGTGTTCTGCTGCTTGTTTGTCTTCCCTCTCCCACTTTGTTTCAAGTCTCATTGACAGAATCAATGCCACTGACTTTAATCTTTTATCGTTTCCACACGCCACCACCTATTTTTCTGAAAGAAGAATTTTCTATAAGTCTCGAGTTTTTTCCATTTTTATGTTGTGCTTCCAGAGACCCAGGCTTTTTTGTAATCCAAAAAGTGGACCTGAACTCGTTATTTAGGCTCGTCAAAGATTTTGTTTCTCTTTCAACCTTTGCAGCATTTCTTCTCATTTTCAGTTTAGACCTGTCCACTTTTATTTGAAATCCTATTTATTCATTCAACACAGACCTTTGAATCATCTTATCGTTAAAAATCCACGTAACTCAAGGAAAGACCCAGTGTTAGCCCAAAACACAACTGAACTTAGAAAATAACCCAGTTTAAATAGTTTATTTAGGCACTACGCTGCTCTAATTACCTAAATCTGCAAAATTATTCCCAAGAGGGAAGTTTCACTGACATAAAATCCCCCCCTAACAGCACCTCTTTGTGGACTTTGCTCTAGAATTACAATCTTTTCCCCTATAAAAGCCATGTCTTCCTCAATTTCTCTCCCAGCTCTCATCCTTTGCCTCCCTGGTCCATTAGATGTGCTTACTTTTGTCTCCTGGACCATGTCAATCACTAAATAAAGGCTTAGATTAAAAGGATAGATTGTGTTGTTCGCTCCGTCCCTGTCAGACAGGTCATGAAAAGGGCCCGTGTGCATTGCTGTCCTCATCTAGACTTGAAGAAGCTCGACAACACTGTGCTTCCAGACAGAGAGGAGTGTTGATCTTTGTCTTTTTTTGTCTTGTTAAGTAAGAAGAGTTTGTGTGTTTTTAGTTAAGTTAATGAAATCCAACCAGAAGGTATTGTGTTAATCATAATAGATTCATCTTCATTTTAAAAGCTGAGCTCTGAATCATTTTAAATGCACTACATTTTTGTTGGATCTAATGTGAAGTGCTTACCAGTTTTCAGTGAAGTGCTTTACATATTATCAGCAGCGTTAAGTTCAGGCCATTAAAATGGTGCCACAAAAGACATATCACCTTTTTAAAATAAGTTGATGTCATTTTTCTTAACTCCTCTCTTTTTTTAAACTTTCTCATTCTTATTTATCATCCTTTCCGTCTTTTCCCTTCCTGGTGTTTTAAAGCCACTCTGTTTTGCTCTCTTTTTTTTGATACCCTCTCTTCTCACTCTCCCTGTTTTTCACCCCTCCACTTTGTTCTTGTTAACATCCCCAGCAGGACAGGGTTGTGCTCTACAGACGGGGTGTTAGGGGCCACAGCTGCCCAATCACGACCTGATTTATCAACCTCTTCCAGCTAGCCTGCTTAGATACTGTTTTGCTCGCTTGCTTTGGTTGTTACTTAAAGCCGATGAGGCAGGGTGTTTGTATTTCTAGCCGCACGTCCTTCGAGGTGTCTGCCATAATGAAATGGCTCTCTGTAATGTATCTAGCCATCTCCCCAGGAGCTGAAACATGCCCGTGTATCAGCCGTTTTCACCCTACCAGGATTTATTTACTGACATAAAGAACAGAGAGGCAGACTTGTGATCCAAGTTGATGTTTGTTTTAGAAATCACTGCCACAGCCACTTGACAGCAGCAGATGAAGCCTTTTGTTTTTTTCTCAGTTCGAGCACATTTGTCCTTCACATCATTGTTGCTCATTTTCCTTCATATTTGTCAATTCCGCTTCCTCTTCCCCTCTGTTTACACACTATGTCCGGTTCCAGATGGCCACCAAATATTTACAGATCCACAGAAAAGTGGTGATTTCAGTGAAGTTAATTCTGAATATTACCCCCACCATCACCCTTTGTTCCTTTTCTCTGAGTTTCTTAACAACACACTCAATTTCTTTCTCCCTCTCTGCCTCCAGTCCAGTACCAGATGGAGATGATGCGTTCCCTGCGGCACGTCAACATTGACCATCTGCATGTGGGCTGGTACCAGTCCACCTACTATGGCTCCTTTGTCAGCAGAGCTCTGCTAGATTCCCAGTTCAGCTATCAACACGCCATCGAAGAGTCAGTTGTTCTCATCTACGGTGAGTAGTACACAGACAATTACGTATTTCAAATCACTTTCAAAGTCTGTGAAACTGGCAGTTTTTGTTCTTTAACGTGGACATATAATGCAAAATCCTCTTTGTGTACTTAAGGTCTCTAGGAGTGCAGAAAAGTTTAATTTAGTCTCTTCCGATGCTGCATAGATCTCTTTATATTCTGTTTGGTTTATATTATAAGGATTTAAAAACATATGTCCACTTTAAAAAAGTTAAATTGACCAAATGATAGACCTTCATTAATATCAACACTTTACAGATAATTGGACGTGAAAAAAACTGGTTAATAAATTTAAAGGTTGTGTTCCAAAAAATATCAGTGTTTTTAAGGCAAATGCTGAAAAAAGGTTTATTTCAGTCAGTGGGTGAAATGCATGAGTTTTTTTTTAGACTTTGTGAGAAGCCAGGATTGGTTCAGCCATCGGTCAGCAGCAGTAATGGTCATGTGTTCATCTATTACCTTCCATTGCTTTTACCAGCTGGAAAGGTTTTATCTGAAATACAGAGCTGACTGCTGTAGTGGTCACTTCTCAACACAACCATTTGTAGGCAACCATTAATGAAGGAAGTTCACGCAGGTGAAAAGTGGCTTTTAGGAAAGTCGGTTTAGCACCAGTTAAGGTCCACTCTCCAACTTCCAGAAGCCATGCTGAACTGTCAGGAAATCATGTTTTTTTAAAGAAAAAAGATACCCTCAGGGCTAGAATTATAAAAGCTTGTTCAGATTATATGTACAAGGATTTTTTTTTAAGCCTGGGACCGTAATGGTGTCTCTACAAGAGAGCTGATTAAAATCATTTAGTGTTCATTGTCAGCCATGATTAAACAACCTCAAGTCAAATTCAGTGTCTTTTTTTTCTATCAATAGGCATCTAAGAATTGAGCCATCTCAGAGAGGGCTTGAGATATTTTAACGAGGTTCACTTAACAAAATCAATCAAATAAAGAGCTTTAATTGCAGATGTGGATGAAATACTTTTAGTTTGTAGATGTTTTTTTTAAAATCTTCTCTTTATGGTTATAGTCTACTTTCTATTGAATGCCACTCTTTAAAAGTATGCACACAAAATGGTCTGTCTTTGACATGAGTCAGGCTACACAGAGCCGATGAACCACACAGGAGTTTATGCACAAAAATTGTGGAGAAAATCTGTTGGCAATGGACAGGAGGTCAACTGGTCAGAGGATTTTTGATGAGAGATTCATCCACTGAAATAGATGTTGTGACAGTAAGATGTAACAAATCCTTTTTATAAAGACACTATGACACAGAACAAGGATTGGAAATTAATTGTATGGTTTTGGGGAGTGGAAGATGAGTGACATAGTAATTACACCCCATAGAAATGTGTGATTTTTTTTTTCTTGACTGCGTTTGACGCACTCAGTCAGGCAGAGCTGTCGGCCTCTGAAAATCTCCTAAAATGCTATTATGTCATGTCAGATGTTAGAGACCTTGGCCGAGTGAGGTGAAGTACCGTTAGCCTTTTCTGGTTAGGGCCATCCATAGAGAAATAAGCGGGAAGACAAACAGGATTAGGAGGATGGCTGAAAGCCAATAACATGACACTAATGAACATGATGTGCTTAAGTACAGCTTTTCAAAAAAAATCTTTAAGAGCTGCTCATAATTGCCATATGACCATTGCTGTACCAGATAATACATCGTTTTCAAAAGACAGCAGCAGTTATATCAGCATGACATCAAATGAATACCTATCACTAGCACCAATGTGTTAATTTTACACTTTGTGTTAAATAAATGTAAATTTATCACCACTCTAAGTGGTTGTGTTCAGAGGCGGTATTTTAATACATCTTTTGGATAGCTGCATAATTAACCGGATATAAATGCTAATCAGTTTTGTTAGATGATTTTTATTTTATATATATATTTTAAAACTCCAGACTTGTACATCAGACTTTACAAACTAAAGACATGTAATTAAATTTGAACACCATCCAAGTGTCATGTTGTGTCAGGACTGTATTTTCATCCAGGCGTTCTCTCCTATAATGGTTCTGAGTTTTACTTAGAGATTTGTCAGGGCCTTACGTTTGGTTAAGGAATTCATTTTGCCCTCCACCTTTCATGCCAAAGTTTTAAACTGAGATTACCATATGTTGAGAAATTATGGAGTTACAATTGTTTTTGGTTAAAACAAGCAATTTTGTGAGATCTAGTGCGTTCTGTTAGCGCTCAGAGTCCGAGTCTCAGTTAGCAACTACTACTAATTTTTTTTTTTAGCTCAGATTAGGTCAAATGGACTGATTTAGAGCCATTTTTGTGCTGGCAAAGGTTGATCATATGTGGCAGCCATTTTGAATTGGATTGACTTCAATTGTTAGTTGCAGGTAGGGCTGGGCGATTATTTAATTGTGATTATTGATCGAGAAAATTTCAGGTCAATTACAGTGACCAGCTATGAGCCTCTTTCGATCAAACATGGCAGAAATGTTCGTGACAACAGCCAATCAGAACCCTCCTCCTGCTCCGAACTCTAAGCTACCACCACAACATATTAGCTCAGTAAATGGCTGAGTTGTTGCCATTTTTTAATAAGGTCAGTTTGCTGTGGCCATTTTACATTGGATTGACTCTAGGGCTGCACAATACTGGGAAAAAAATTACACTGCACTTGTTTTTCTAACCCTGCAAAATAAATAGTGATACGAAAATCTATCCGTTTTTTTGTATATGTTACACATATGTTTTTTGGTTTGCATTTGAGAGTTATTTTTATCATTTATTGCTTGCTTTTATTGTGCTGGGACACAAGTACATGTTTCCTTTTTGATATGCGTTCTACCACTATCTTAATTTGTTTCCATCACACTTTATTTGACCTTGTTTCCTCCAGTTCTTTGCAAATTTGCGTATTTGTCAAGATCCTCGTAGTCTTCCTCCACAGATTGAGAATTCATCAACAACACTTCTACAAAAACTGTTGCCGTTATTGTCCCAGAAGTTTCACAACAAAATAAAAGTTTTAGCCTTATTTGACACAAAACTGCCAGCAGAAGCAACCTGTCAAAATAAAAGCCATAACATGCAACAGTTTAGTTTATGGTTTAGTGGTTTAGTCCCTAGATAACGTGTTGATTTAATTTGCCTCAGGACCTGCCATGTGACTATTGCACACCTGTACAGTACATTGACATGACAATTAAACATAGTTTGCAGCTTTAATTGACTCCAAAAGTTAATGAATTGCAGATATGCATCTAATAATTATTTCCTTAGATCTGAATATATATTTTTATAAAATGACATGCACACAGTCATGGGTAAAAATATTTTCTCCCGCCCTCTGCCTTTTGATGGCAGGCTTTAAACAGCTCAGTCAGAAACAAAGATGACATTGAAACAGAATTGAAACAGCTTTGAATTTGACTATTTTTAGTGTTAAAGAACCATGCTTGTCAGATTCTTCCTTTGCTAAAATAACTTGAGCTGCTGTTGTTCTCTGATTATGAAAATAGAATAAAGACATTTCAGATGAATCTCTTGTCCTCCAACTGTAACTGTGATCTGGTTCTGCCGGCCACTCAGTCAGTCGGGCAGCGAGCCCTTTCCTTATTCTAAACCAGACCTCCTACTAATGTCAATCAATAATGCAGCACTTAACGGATCAAAGCACCCCAAAGGAATTTACATTATCTCCGTTTAAAGTCAAAGGAGAGGGAAAAATTGATTCCTTTTTTTTGTTTTTTGCTTCTTTTTGTCATTAGCTCACCAATCATTTTATACCGATGAAAGAATCAATCAGCTGAGCAGGTAAATAGCTTCTGTTCAGCTTGAGGTTCTAGTAGGTTGTTAAACCGATTGGGTTAATGTGTAAAACTTTTAACTATAAGGTTGACAGTTAAAAAGGTTAAGATGGAAACACGGCGCTAATTAGAGATACATGTAACAATGAGCCTCAGAGTCACGTTAGTAAAAAGCTTTGAACTGCTAATTGTGCTTATCACTAGAAAAAGTCAGTGTCACCTTGACAATTTGATTCATGTGATTATTATCAAAATGTTGAGGTGAATTAGTGAACATCTGTTTTTAATCTAATAAACTCAAACACTTATTTTTTTTATTATTGCTTTTTGATGATCAGAACTGAAGCATAAAAGAATGCCTGTATTACAGATCGTTCTGTGCTGGAAGGATAAAGATCAAGGCTTTGTGCCCAGATTCAAGCAGCTGTATCACTAAGTATTTAATTCAGTCAGCATGCTTTCTATGGATTTGAAAGTGCTAACTTCATGCTGGCCCTGTCCACCTTCGGTGGAGATGAACTGAACCTCACAGTCAACTTTCAGTCTTTGAAATACTCGATCTGTTGTCAAATGGCTCGTCTCAGCTGGCTGTTGGGAAGGGAATAAGTGGCCGTAAAATCTTAGTTATGCTGGAGTTTACTTCCTGTCAGACTCTTCACCATGAGTCAGTTTTTCATTTAGTGTTTTTGCATTTACAAAACATGCTCATTGAGGTATTTCTACACAACGAACATTTAATATTTTATTTTAGGTGATTTTATTTTAAACCTGGAATTCTGTGGCTCAATGCCAATTTGTGGCATTTTTTTAATATTGAGAATTGCATTCTGAATATGAACATTCATTTGCATGTTGGCCTGTATTGTTTTTATACGCACTAATGGTACAGTACATTGAAAAGGGATATTGAATAGATTGTTCAGAGATATCCCAGCATTGTACAGTACTGTTCGAAAAGCCCAAACGATTTCTTATTTCTTTATATTTTGTGTCTCTGGAGCCAGGCTTTCTAACAATCGTTCCTGGCAGTCTTGATAACAGTTCTCCTGACTTTTTAAAGGTCAAACTTTACTCTGTCCAGTCCTTGCTCTGGATCATTTTCAGACAAATGGCTGTTTTCTTTAGCTGCTTATTGCAGACTCAGACTCTCAGAATTAACCAGCGCTGTTTCTGTTTGTAAAATAGGACAAGTAGCTACTTTAAGTGATGTCTTTTACCATCCAGTTCTATTATTTGTAGGAGTGACACCTCTTTATTTGTCACACATTTGTTTGCTCTGAGTTTTTAAGGTCACAATGGACACCCAGCTGAGGTATACCAAACAGTTAGGCACAAAGACTAAACTAAAAATGAGTGAAAAAGCAGTAAATGTCCAGATAAATACTAGAAAGACCTTCAGAAAGCCAGGAGATTTACGGTTCAAGATAACTTTAAAAGATTACTATAAAGTCTGGCTTTCTGGGGAGAAAATGATAAATTTAAAGAAAAGAAGAGTGAATGTTTGCACAGCACCGAGTTAGTAACTTACTGTAAAGACTTTTCTTTACCGTTCAATATTATCCGATCAGCTTTGTTGCTTCTATATAATAGATATGAATGTTGTAATGGACAGGCCAGCTTCTCTCTCTCTCCACTTCTCTCCTGCTCAGATTTAGAAATCATTAAAGAAAAAAAGAGTCTAATTTTCCCAGAATAGAGAAATAACAATAAGTGAATAAATCTTTCAAATAAGAGATTGAGAAGTAGATACTGTATATTCCCTAGGTGAGCATTCTAATTTGGATGCTTGCATTTTTTTCTGATTACTCAGGTGTTTCAGTAAATTATAACTTAATGGTTTTTTTATGTGAAAATACGAGTCTGTACTAAAGCACTTTCAGTTTTGGGACTGTAGGCATTCTTAGATTTTATTATGACTTTGGCTAAAAATGGACAGAAACAAAAATAACAGTAGCCAGCATCAATACAAACAATTAAATTCATAAAAATAAGCATGTTTTTTTTGTCATGCTACATAGTGACATTTGCGATACAATAATTAAACTTGAACTGCAAAGCAGTTATGACCGGGGTCCAAGCCCTTTTATGCATGTCAGCCTTTGTCATGTTGTTTGTAGCATATTGTTGATATTTTAGCTTCTTGGACAAATTTC
>NW_013952420.1:1615912-1626434 GCF_001266775.1 Austrofundulus limnaeus
AAAATAATAATAATAATAATAATAATAATAAAAACCGGAACAGATACAATAGGGTTCCATGCTCCGCTGGAGACATGGAAACGCTGCTGCTTTGCAGCTGCGTTACCCTGCTCCCTCGGGCTTGGACCCCTAATAATAATAATAAAAAACGGAACAGATACAATAGGGTTCCATGCTCCGCTGGAGACATGGAAACGCTGCTGCTTTGCAGCTGCGTTACCCTGCTCCCTCGGGCTTGGACCCCTAATAATAATAATAAAAAACGGAACAGATACAATAGGGTTCCATGCTCCGCTGGAGACATGGAAACGCTGCTGCTTTGCAGCTGCGTTACCCTGCTCCCTCGGGCTTGGACCCCTAATAATAATAATAAAAAACGGAACAGATACAATAGGGTTCCATGCTCCGCTGGAGACATGGAAACGCTGCTGCTTTGCAGCTGCGTTACCCTGCTCCCTCGGGCTTGGACCCCTAATAATAATAATAAAAAACGGAACAGATACAATAGGGTTCCATGCTCCGCTGGAGACATGGAAACGCTGCTGCTTTGCAGCTGCGTTACCCTGCTTCCTCGGGCTTGGACCCCTAAAAATACACAAAAGCATAAAAATTGTAGTGGTGCATGTGCAAGACTTTTACAATCTTTACATCACTGTCAGTTTTGCAATACATGGTTATTTTGTACTGAAAATGTGTTTGCCAGAAGTACCTCTAGTCTATATTTGAAATGCTACAGCTAATTGTCCCTGCTGCTGCTTGCACTCACCTATAGCCAAAAAAAAAAAAAAAAACAAAAAAAAACCTACGTGAATTTTCAAAGAACAAATCCAAAAATAGATCAAGGACCCATCTACAACAGGTAAAATGTTAATTGTTTACGACCTTTCCACAGAACCCCACTTCACAAGACCTGAACTCTCTTCCTCTGAAGCAGTTGTCAGCTGAACTGAACAAGGAGACTTTAAAGAAAAGCCTTTCTAAACTGCTAAAATTGTGTTCCTGTGACTAATGTGCTCACTCTAACCCCCCAGCTATGGCCAATATAGGAAAAAATATAAAGGAAGGTCTGTGAATCAGCAGCTGGAATGCTGCTGACTGGTATCAACTTGACAAACCTTGGAGAGTTTTTTTTTTAACACAAGTACAAGAAAAAAATCTGATTTTTAAAATGGAGAATCATCAAAATGAATCCTAGATTTTTATGAAATAAAATGATTTATTTGTAATCTTGATTTATTTATTATTTCAGACCCCATCAAAACAGCCCAAGGCTCCCTGTCCCTCAAAGCGTATAGGCTCACCCCCAAACTCATGGAGATCTGCAAAGAGAAGGATTTCACACCAGAGGGGTGAGTAGATTCACGAGGGGACACACTCAAAGATACCTCTTCTGCTAACTGTTCACAAGAGTAACTATGCTGTCAAATACATTTTTAAATATGTGAACACATGATCTAATACTGCTTATAGTGATATAGCATTAAAATGTTAGCTTTTGCACCCTTGTTTTAAACTATTTGTTCAGCAGATGCAAATACAGCCTCATCCGTCCACAGGGGAGTCATTCAGTGGCAGTTTGAGATGGATGCAGATGATGATGATTTATCAGCTCGCCCTTGCCCGTCAAACAAATGTACCATGTTTACGCTTTTTCTGACCTCAAGGCTTATCGTAATTGCTTTTAAATTGCAGCTAAAAATGAACGTAATGAGGGGACCATTTTCCTGGCAGTTCGGAGCAGTCCTCCCTGGCATACATAAGCGCACGCGTGAGGGCACAGCGCACACGTTCAGACAAATGCAAGCGTATCTGTCCAATAAAGAAATCCCAGAGGCGTTACGCAACGGTTTATACAGAACCCTCGGATTTACATCCTTATTCCTACAAAGTCTATTTGCAGGAGGAAGGACAATTTAACAGCACAATTTCATTGCTCTTTTCCATTTCCTCTGTATTTTTTCTTTCTCCCTCACGTTCGTCTCTCCGCCTCGCCAGTCTGTTATTGACCAACAGTGTTTGGCCCAGAGTCAGGATCCCTCTCATTTCTGCAGCTTTTCATTAGTTCCTATGATTTATTATGGCTCCAATCTGTCACTGTTTGTGTTCCAAACAAGCCTATGATTGAAACAGGGCAGGACAGTAAAGGACAATATCAACACATTACCACAACCTTTTCTCTGTCATGTGGTATTCAGATTTGGCCAAAAACTTAAACATTATTAGGTTTTTTTTTTATTTTTTTTTTTATAAAGATGCAAAACTCCAGGTGTTTCCTCCCCCACTACACCCCACAGGATTGCTTTATTTGATGTTCCAGAAGCTTGCATATATTGCTCACCTTTTTGAAATGAAAGGCAGAGTGAGATGAGTGTCGAGTGGACACATCTCTTTGAACTGCCCTCCATCTCCACTGGGCTGTGCAGGCAGTGGTCAATAGCGTCCACTTCAGCACACAATCTAAAGCATCAAATTAGTCTGCCTGTGGAGGCAACCGTTGGCTTCATCCAGTGGGGGCCCAACTTTCAGAGAGCATGACATTAAGTGTGCTAAAGTCCAGTATGGTTGAGTAATTCCTCCTGCCTGTAGTAGAAAGTGTCCTTCTCTTTCCTCATTGACAGTGTTTTGTGTCGTGCTGCAGGCATTTGGAAAGGTCATAGTATGCAGCAAATACTTTAAAGCACTTCAAATTGACTATTCTGTCAAAATCTTAAACAGTATTTATACAATTAAGGATTTTTTTTTCTAAAGAACTCCTGTATTCCATCATGATAGGAGACCCCCTCTGCTCAGAGCTTGAAGCAGAACTGCTTACTTTGTACCTCAGAGTCTCATCCAAAAGTTTGCCTCAGGCAGTGGTCTACCCAGAATCCTAAGTGTTTCTTTTATTTATATATATAATATGAATTGAATAGTTTTCTTGAATCAAATGATACCCCACATTTCTATTTATCACACAGGCAAACCTGTTTAAACATTTTTGCACCTGGTGTGCTTAGAAGTGTGTTGATCACAAAACAAGTATCTTAACAAGTCAGTTTAGACATACACAGACTAGTGGGCAATACCAGTGTTGGTACTGCATCAAAAGTGAAAAACTGTCAGTTCCATTTTGAAGAAATGTACACAAGTTGAAAGAAAATCATATTTATTTTTATTTATTTTAACATGTTGCAACATTATATGCTCTATATTTGATTTGATCCAACCAGAGGAGCTGTAGGCCTATAAGGAAGGAGAGCCACCTTGTTCTAAATAACGTCATTGGGTAATATTTAGGTTTTAACTCTTTAAGATATTCTGTATTGTCGAGTACCCAAACTGAAGTACTCAGGTTGAGAGAAATTGGTATCAGGACACCCCTAATACAGACATCAGTTTGTATTTCATGTCAGTGCGTGTCTAACAGGCTGGATTAAAGCAGTTAATCACTTTTATTACATTTATGTGACAACCGGTAAATAAATAATCAAAATTCCTTTTGTGTTAACAAGCTTCAGTGAAGAAATGGCAGATATTGATTATAGGAAAGTACCAGTATTGAGCATTTTGACTTTGAGTCGAATTGCATTCTGTAATTGATAAAGTCTTAATTTTTGTCGTATAATAAAATTCTTAGATAAGCACAACACAGGTGGTGTAGCTGTACCAAATCTTATTTGTTAGAAAAGAAGCAGCTATTAAGCAAACATTTCTTCCCTTTTTTAACTGTTTTAGCTAAACCAAGACCTTCATTCCTTATTTATTTTCTGAGCCCCAGTTTTGTTGAAGATCATTTTTCCCCACTGACCTGCTGAGTCACGCTTGTTTAAAATGCCAGCTGTCAATTTAAATACCACTTTCTTTGTAGAAACAAAAATTAATATTTTAGATTGATTTCACATTATTCTGGTAAATAATGTTGAATATTTTTGGATGTATTTTTTTCAGATGTGTAAAATGCAGAGAATTGCACTTTAAAAACTGTATAAACAGAAGTACAATGCCTTACTTGGGAAGTTTGAATGGTTGAAGTTGACACATTTGTTCGGGTTTGAGTTTAAACATAGATTAGTCCTAAGTTTAGAGTCAGCAGCTCAATAAAGTATGTCTTTAATACAATATCAGGCTATAAAAAGTGTCTGACAAGCATGGTTACATTGTCCATCCTCTTTCTTTTCTGTTCTGTTTCACCAGCTTGAAGAAGGCCAGCGTTGGTTTTGAGCACATGTTTGAGGAGGTGCCTATTGTCATCAAAAACTCTCACCTCATCAGCGTATTGTTGTGGGAGCTGGAGGACAAATCCACAGTCGCCGACAAGCACGAGCTGCTCAACCTTTCAAGCAGGTCAGAAAAAAAGCTCATGCAACCATTTATCTAAGGGCCCAAAGCCTGGAACCTAGGTTTCATTTTGCTGCAGTCAGGTTTATTTTCAAGTTACAAGCATTTGATGTTTCTGAACTCAGATTTGGAAAACATTCAAGTTTATCACCTTGCATTTCATCTGACACATGGTCCTCTTTTATGTTTAGTTGTTTTTTGGTTTGTTTTTGGCTGGAAGAGATATTCTACAGTGAAATTAGGAGTACTTTATATTCTCTCCATAATGTTTGTAATCTTTGTTCTTAATTTTAGATTTAAGTACAACTTTGATATTAGATTTACTAGACGTAGTGTTTCCCAACCCTGGTCCTCAAGGCACACTGCCCTACATGTTTTAAATATTTCCCTGCTTTAACACACCTCATTCATATGATTGCAGTTCAACAAAGGCTTTTTAATCAGTTATCAATTGAAATCAGCTGTGTTGGCTATCCATTGGTTGACCTGATGGATAGCCCCTCATCAGAGCTGAATAACAAAAGAAATCTGAAGCTCCTATGTTGAACAGTTTCTGAGTTACCGTATAAGCATTTTTGTATGTTCAAACACCCCCTCTTTGAAAGGAGCCCCCTCCTCAAATATGGGGTCTATCGTAAAACCTTTGGCTGGCGCAGTGAAGGTCAGACTCATCTACAGCCCTGCCGAATTTCATGTTGATTGGTTCAGCCGTGTTTGTGCTACGGTTGACCAAAAATCACTGGAGAGGAAAAAAAACAGTACAAAAACAATGTGACTCCCACTTACGCTTCGCGTGCGGGGGTCATAAAAAGTTGTGTGACATCAAACATTTTTTCTTCGATGCCCGTTTTTCTTCTACACACATTTCTTACAACCTATGCTCAGGTTTTAGAGCGTACTGCCACTTGCTGGTCCGTAACAGAACAGCACTTTGCCGCGCACCACCGCGCGTCAACTATAAACACAGCAGCGAAACCATAAACGCAGAAGCCCCACAGCTCAGTGCGCGCGGACCAAAACGCAAGTATATCTCAGCCTTAATCAGGTGGGGGTCATGTGGACCCTACCGCCACACCAAACATGAGTGAAGTCATATGGACCCCACAAAGACAGCGAGAGGGTTAGAAATTTTTAATAGTGGATTTAAAGCTGAACTATATAAACAAAACTAGTTAAACCTTTACATTATCTCCGGGACAGTTTGATTATTTTGAAAGAAATGACAAGCACAGGAGGAAATACGAAAACCTTTCAAAGATCAGAGCTCACACTCCATCCGAAGCTGTGAAATGGACTCTTATTGACGTAGTTGTTGACGAAAATTGCATCACTTCTTGACACAAGGCCAAAATTGAACTTTTTCTCACAGGAGTATTTGAAATGTATTGTGTGATTGGTCAGAAATTTTGGAAATTTTGCTTTAATGACTCTGATTCCAGAATCCAGCTGTTGTGCATTTAATCAACATGGAAAGTTTTGAGGAGTGTTTGTCTGAGACAGACAGAAAGTACGTCCATATATAGGACTATTCCAGACATTTATAAAGGCGGTCAAATGGCCAAAAGCTCCTGGATGGAGAGCGCAGACATTATACACAGAGTGGTCCATCTGCCAAAAAATGTGGTGAACATGTTAAAACACTGTTTCTGTGTATGAAATAACACGTAGAGCTCAGTTATTGTTTGCGGTTCTCGGCCGTAGCAATGGGACGAGGAATGCGACGTTTGATGGTAAGTCAAAGTTAAATACAAAACATGAAAGTTTAATCCAACTTGCCCTTCGAGGGCCACCATAATGCTCATGTGGCCCTTGGTGAAAATGAGTTAAACACACCTGATCTAAACAAAAAGTCTTTTTGTTTTTCATATAAAACTAAAGCGTCAAATTTTGTTTTTCTTTCTGTATGTTTTCTTTCCAGTTTGATCTTAGCTTTTTCTCATCTGTTGATACAGCTGTGCTGAATCAAACCGTGTCTCTATTTACAGAATAATATGTAACCTGTTTTTATTTGCTTTAAACCCGTCAGTGGAAATGTATCAGTTCCATTTTCTGTCTGCAGCTCAAGTATTTCATCAAAAAGCAACAATCAAATATCAACAGACTTGAAACTGATGCAAATAAATCATGTTACACTGTCCAACATGAAGCAAACTATCACAATTTGCACAAAGTTCCACTGTTCTGTAAACACCTGTACTGAAAATTGTAGGTCTATAATAAAAGAACTGTCTAAGCTTTAAGAATATCTCATTGTATGTCCCGAAGCTTGCAAGCTGCAGTCATAGACATGGATTAAAGCCACTCATAAATTAAAATTGATTTGACATTAGGGGATTGTGGGCACTACACTATTCTAAAAGCCACCCAATTAGACTGCTGACCCCAGAAAAATGACTATTACTGTCATTATCACTCATTGTTGAAAGTTGGAAAAACTCCTGCACATATTCAACATAAATAAGTCATATTATTAAATTGAACGACACATTCTTTCAATAAAGAAACCTCTTTTTAAAGTAAAGCTGACAGTGAAGCGACACCGTACACTAATAACTCCAACTTCATTCACAGATGCTAAAAGTAAATCCCCTCATTTGTTTGCTTTTTCAGCTCCAGTTTGTCATTAACTAAAAGACTGACCATCAGAAATCTGCCTTTCTGGGTCAGACTGAGATAATTTTCTCTGGTTTAATATGCAGCTTACAGCATTTGTGAGGATAGGGTCAGTTTCAGTGCAACCACGGTGTCAAATAAACAACAACAAGCTGGACAGCATAAACTCTGCTGTCCGAGTTAATGAAGGAATATGTCACCCAGTGCAGCGCCATGGCTTTTTTATGTGTTTTTAATAGTTTTAGAGGATAATGGACTTTAGAGGTACACAGCCTTACATTTAGAGTCTACAACTACCAAAAGCACAGTCAGACTAATCCTTACAGCCCTAACTCGTCATGAATAGACTAAAATACCAGATGGTAGAGAATCCAGACAACAGTTACTTCTGCCACCTTCAGAATTGACAAACTTGTACTTTTGAATCGTATCAGCTGTCTGACCTGGATACTCAGTTCTAATTTAGGTACAGCAAATGCCATGTTTGTCACATCTTAGTCATTCAGAAATGTGTTGAAAAACGGAACATGCCAGCAGACTTTGCCTTACATCACTAATGAGCACAATAGGAACCTCTTCATATCAACCCACAGCCTGCATCTTTAAGTCTCACATTTATATCCCAGAGGAACTCTGCATTAGTCTCAGGAGAATTTATCAGCAATCATTTATGGAGATAAACTGCTGCAAGTGGAGCAACAGCTGTGAAGCTGCTAATCAAAAAGCTTCCCAAGGGCAGGTGTGAGAAATTAGCACAATAACGACTCAAAGTGCTGATTTATACTCTGTGTGCTCCCAGAGCGCACTGCACTTACTTGTACACTGCGATGAATCACACCAGGAATCGTTATTCTTCTCATCTGTGTCCTTTTAAACAAGTGGGGCATGACTTCACCACGAGTCATGTGCATACGGCTCTTCAAAATGCATGGCCAGCCAAGCTAAGCACCAACAGAGCCATTTGTTACAAATTGTCAAGTAGACTTACTTATCTTGCATGTTATTAAGTTTGCAAAATGGCTACTCTAAAGTTGAAACATAGCTTTTGATATCAACCAAAACAAGGATGTAGGAGAGCAGCCCTTTCCATAGGCTTCCTGACATGATTGCTGATGGGGATGTCGTTCAAGATGAAATTGTTTCCTGAAGTTGTCAGATCGCTGCGCAGCTCTGTTCTCGTGTGGAAATGTAATGTCCGTCTCCCGGCGTCTCTTGCTGACAGCCCCACCCTTTTCTCCTCATTTCCACCCTTTCAAAAAAGTAACTGATAATGGGTTTTATTTAATGTTTTTCTCTGTTTGTCTCATTTTCCAATCTGTGGCCCCATTTGTCATTGTCATCTACGTGTAAGGCTGAGTGAGTGCAGTTTCACTCCCAGCAAGCAGGGTTGTTCTTACCACAGATGATGATGTTGATCGAGTTGATGGATGGCCTGAATGTAAATTCGTTTATGTAGCCTTTCCCCTCAAACACATCTTGGAAGTGCCACTGTGTTTGTAATGTCACAAGCTAGACCAGGGGTGGCCAATGCTGGCCCTGAAGGGCCACTATCCTGCATGTTGTTAGAGGTTTCTCTGCTCCAACACCTGATTTGAACTAATGGGTTATTAACAGGTTTATACAGAACTTGAAGAGGTATTTCAGTCATTAGCCCTGTTTCCATCAACATTTCTTGATGCACATTTTGGAGTATCGCATCAGGAAAGGTGAATGGAAATGGCTTGGTTTGAAAAATTTCCTCTGATTCACATAAAAACTGATACGCTCGCTTGAGGTGGTTTTAGGGTTTTTCCTCTCCATTATCCTGAGACGTGTGGACCCTGCGAGTTTAGCGACTGTTACTTCCTGTTTACTACGTACATGCGTCTGACGTAATTGATTCGCTTCAAGCTAGTTGATGGAAACACGTCTGATTCGCATTTCTTCGTTTTTTTCCTTTTTGCAAAGCTATTAAAATCCTCTCAAAATTCGAATAAAATTTGGATGGAAACAGCTAGTGAATCAGGTGTGTTGAAGTAGGGAAACGAGCAAAACTTGTAGGATCAGAAAAGTGTCCGTTGAGGACCAGGATTGGACACCCCTGGATTAGACATTATTATAAAAGAGCACAGCTTTAATGTAAAGTTTCATTTGCCAAGGACCTAAAACTAACTTAGTTTCCTACGGAGTCATAAGAGGGTAAAGCATGTTTTTTCTTCTCTGTTTGGCCTCTCATATTATGTATGACCTAGGAGGCTTATAGAAACCAACACCTATGCCACTTCTCGCATATAAAAGAGTTCCTTTGCGATCCTAAAAAGTGTGGAATTTGAGTATTTTTCAGAACTAAAAATGTATGGAGGAAAAAAAGTAGGAAATTTACTTTTTCCACACCCTGTTAAAAAACAGAATTTTTAAAAGTTGCTAAAGGGCAGGGTTATTATAATAGTCTACATTGAACATGGTCACCAAGTTGTCCATCACTAGGGTTATAAACTTCCAGATATTCAAAAGGGGAAGCCAAATTATTCTTTGTAGTGGCTTTTACCACATTTATACTGTTTGTAATGTAAAGGTTCTCCTGATTGAGGAGTTAAATAAATTAAAAGCACATGAATTTTGTCAAGTTTGCATGTTAAGTTGTTTAGGAGTGTGTAACATTTTTGAAAAAAAAAATACAAAATAGACTTTTTCCCTCATAAAGTGAATCAAAACAGTAATTTTAAAGGAAAAGTATTGTTTATCACCACAAAATGGAATGTCAGAGTTGTAAAGTAATTAAGTACAAATACTTTGTTACTGTACTTAAGTAGAAATTTTGGCCATCTGTACTTGAGTAATTATTTTTCAGTGTACTTTTTACTTGCACTCCTCACATTTTTACACAATTATCTGTACTTTCTACTCATTACATTTTTTTAAAAAAGTAAGAAGTGGAAATTCATTACTCCTATTTCATTATGGCTTGTTGTAGAGTGAATTTAATTGTGGTTGGAAAAGAAGTATACATTTAAACCATTCTGACACTGTATTAGTAGGCCTGTCGGGATGGTCAATAAATCAGTTAATTGTACGATAAAAATTTTTGAGGTCTATAAAAAAATGAGGACAATAATTTTCATTTTCCTGCTTGTTTGTTTACTTTGTCTCTCTCCCTCTCTGTGCTCCGCTACACAGGGGCTCAGCTGACTCCTCCCCTCCTGTTTTCTTACTGTCGGGAGGAGTGAACTCTCGCTTTAGCATGAGAGCTCGTAGCAATAACAAACTAAAGAAACGTTTGAAAGCAGAACGCGGCTGCTGCAGTGTCGGAGCAGAGAGAGAGAGACAGAGAGAGAAAGAGAGAGAGAGACATTAAAAATTAAAGTTTATTGATTTATTACACTTACATATTACGCTTTTATAACTATTAGTTGTAAAATGGTCACCAGGCAATATTATCGCTTATCACAATAATTTGTGAGACAATTAATCGCCCAGCAAAATTTGTTATTGTGACAGGCCTATGTATTAGTTTGTACGCAATCCATCACAGCTGTAAATGACACAAATCATGTCACACTCTAGCAGGACAAAGCAGATATACTGTATGTAGCCTAGTACGAAGATATCTGTG